>NC_060150.1:54786637-54797628 GCF_021292245.1 Micropterus dolomieu | reverse complement strand
ATTTTGATAATTTAATGTTGACTTCAACATCTCCTTTTTTAACTGCTTCTTTTGCCACCTTATCTGCTTTCTCATTTCCCTGAATTCCCGAGTGTGCAAGGACCCACAGAAATATGACATTTTTCCCCTGCCTAGCTATTCTTGAATTCATAAATAAGACTTCATAAAGCAAGTCCAGGTGACTTCTAGTTGTGCATGTCTTCATGCTCATTCAAGAGCTGACATAGAGTCACTACATCTTAATATTTCCTTATCACTAATTTGTTCTGTCCATTCCAACGCCATCAATATGGCAAACAGTTCAACTGCAAACACACTCAGACAATCAGATGTTCTTTTGCTAAGTTCTAACTGATACTTAGGAACAACAACTCCAGACCCTGTTGTATCTGTTTGCATGTCCTTTGACCCATCTGTGAAAATCTGAATACTTTCCTTATACTTACATTCCCTATAGCTATAATATACACTAGTTAAATCGGCATTCTTATTATTGCGTTTAATCTCAAGTAGTTCTAAATCTACACATGGTACTTCTAATTCCCAGACAGGTCTGATAGGCCACACCACATTTGCGCCAAACTCTATCATATACCCCTGTATCCCTTGCCATTTGCTCTCCTGTCCACCCAAAACTTGTTTTTTGTGTTGTCTGCTTCTCCCAGCACGTCTCTTTTCCACAATGCTCCATCATCTGCAAACAATGATCTCCCCATATCAGTTGGAATGTTTACAAATACATCATTTATCATAATGGAAAATAAAGTTGGACTTATTACACTCCCCTGAGGTGTCCCGTTTTCTACTATATATTGGCTAGATAGTTCTGCTCCTATCTTCACCTGAATAGTTCTTTCATTTAAAAAGTCCATAATCCAATTGAACATTCTCCCTCCAACACCCATTAGGTTTAGTTTAATTAGCAATCCTTCCTTCCATAACATATCAAATGCCTTTTCCACGTCCCAGCACTGGATCTATGGTACTCCTTCCCTTCCTGAAACCACTTTGGTATGATGCCACCATTTCTCTTTCCTCCAAGAAGTATGTTAACCTCTCATTCACCATACGTTCCATTAACTTACAGATATGAGACGTCAAGGCAATTGGTCTATAACTTCCAGGTCTGCTGCCATCTTTTCCAGGTTTCCTTATTGGAATTATTATAGCCTCCTTCCAATACAGCATCAATAATTTTTACAGTTTTTATTCACTTAGATGCTTTATCATACAATAACATACTTCATCTTTCCCTGGCGCCGTCTGTCCCGCTTTGTCTAGTGCCCTTTTTAACGCTCCTATTGTAAAGGGGATATTCAGTCCACCCCCCACACTACTTTTCCTACCTAAAGCCTCCATATTTTCAGATTTTGTTTTCTCTCTACCTCTTCTACATTCTTCCTGCATATTATTTGAGCTATGTACCGCAACAAAGGTTTTTGCCATTAGCTCTGCCTTCTCCCTATTTGTTACTGCTGTCTCATTACCCTCAACCAGAACCGGGTAACTCCATTCCCTCCTTCCCTTCTAGTGCCGTCAATATTATACCTTGCTTTAATTTACAGTCCAGTGTTTCTATGTTCATCCCTTCATCAATCTGACTTATATCATCTCTTACATCAAGACATTTCTCCCAATTAGCCTTCTCAAAGATCCATTTCCTCCCTGTGTTCTCTATGACCAGTGGTGTTGCCATATTTATCTTGCTACAAACTGGATAATGATCACTCCCTATAGTTCCTTCATGGTACACTGACCAATCACATACTGATGCCATGAAATTTGATACCAAAGTGAGATCTAACACAGATTATTTTCCTGTATGTATATCTATCCTAGTGTTGCTGCCATTATTTAAGCATACTAAATTCTTTTCATCAAGTAACTCTTCTATCACCTGACCATTCGTGTCCGTTCTATCACCACCCCATAATCTACACACCAAACAATATTACTACAATTCTGCCCTTCTATCTCTTACAGCTTCATTAATTCTAGTTTTTTGCACGGGTTATAATAATTCACAATTGTTACTTCTCTCCTTGCCCACACTTTCACTACCACGTACTCTTGTTTTCTTCCTATCCCTACAATCCTGTAAGGAATGCCCTGTTTTACAAAGGTGACACAACCCCCGCCTGTCCCCTCTATCCTATCTCGCCTCACAGTTACATACCCATGTAGAACAAACTCCAAGTTTGGTTTTAACCAGGATTCTTGGATACATACAATGTCTGTTTTTTCCCCCCTACTACCTATAAACTGTTTGAAGTCTTGTCCATTAGCTATCAAGCTTCTCGTGTTCCACTGAAGAATTAAAATTATTAGTGTTAGGACTATCAACCCACACATGCTGTCTCTTGACTTCACTGTATACTAAGTTCATCTCTTACTTCTTCCCACCTTAATCCTATCATATCCAAATGGTGCACTGCGGCTTTTACTATGACCTGGATCCTTTCAGTTTTAGATTTGATCTCATATGTTGCATTTATCACTCCTGCAATGAATGTCACCAACTTCTTGCCTTCTTCTCATCTTGCTGTTTTCTCCCCACCACTTGCTCTTTGCTACATCCTCCCTCCTTATGCTTCTTAATCTCTCCTGCCATCTTAACTGCCTCAGCATATGATACTTTTTCCTTTACTCGAATTTGTTGCACCTGCACCTCTTGCTTCAATACCTCACATCCCCAATATGCAATGCTGTGATTACCTCCACATTTGGGACTCACTCCCTCTCCACACTTTCCATATTCATGATCCCCCCCACATCTAGCACATTTCCTCTTTCCTTTGCATACTTTGGCTACATGTCCAAACTCCTGGCAGTTGAAACATCTCATAGGTTTTGGTATGTATTCCCTTACATTATATCTCACAAAGCCGCAGTAAACCTGTTTTGGAATCACCTTTTCTCCAAACTCTACCAACACAGTTTCAGTCTCAATTTTCTCTGTTCCTCTTGTCATTCTTTTCCCACTCTTAACTGATCCCTCCCTCACTTTCAGGTTCTCCATTAGGTCCCTCAGACTGACATTTAGAGAAACTCCAGATATCACCCCTTTGCTATCATTGATTCTTTGTTCTCCAACTCTTACAACCTTAGACACTTTGATTTTTCCAATGATAGTCATCCTCTTTGCTTTCACCACCTGTTCTTCACTACTACACCCTATTAGCAAGTTTCCATCTCCTAATACTTTTGCATGATTTACTTCCCCCACTTGCCCTCGAATGATTTTTGTTAGTTTCAATGGATCGATTTTCTTTAGTCCCCCCTCCCCCTCAAATCTTATCACTACATTAAGTACTCCTGCCTTTGGATTCTTCCTCTCACTTTCTCCTCCCTCACTTTCTACTTCGCTTAGACTAGTTGTATTTTTCTTTCTCTTAAACCTACCTGCGTTCCTGTTCTCTCTCCTTCTTACCACCTCTTTCCAACCTTTTCCTCCCCCCTCATCTACGTAATTTCCCTCTTCCTCACTAAACTCCATACTGTTACTATCATCTGTCTCCCTCCCTGCCATTCTGTACGAGTTTGTAAGGAACCCCGCAGGACTACTGTTCCGGACCTATACAGGCCGTCGGTCTATAGTCCTGCACAGTGTTCCCCACAAAACCCAATTCTACGGTTAGAAAATCGAAATATTCGCTACTTCAACTGGTATGCTCAATTTCAAACTCAGCACCAGGGTTGGCGCTTGGAGCAGGAGCAGCTTTACAGGAGAGGTGGCCTAATTGGACACTACCACTGCTTGTTATGTTTATTCTCTCCTTAGATGTTTTGGGGTTTAGATTTATATTATATTTGAGTATTTTGATCAGCCAATATATAAGTCCCCTTTGTTTCTTGTATAGTAGGTCAGTTGTATTTTTGAGTCTCTTATGTTCAGAGCTTTAGTTACCGTTTGTTTATTTGACCTCGTTTATGGGCCCAAAACTTTACCTTTATTTTGTTGTAATGATTTTTGGTAAATAAAAACCCTTAATTTTGAATTTCCCCTTTTGCTTAACTGCTTGGTCCCTCACATATGGTGGCAGCGGTGGGATTAGCCAGTTGAGGGATACAAGTATTTCTTTTATTTTTGCATTTTTTCCTCCATTTTTGTGAAACATGCAAGGAGGGAGAGTGACAAGAGGCGGCTGGACAGAGAATAAGAAGACTGAGTCAACCCATATAGAGAGAGGACACCAGGTGGAAGGTGAGGACGCAATGGAAGGTGAAGCACTAAATGGAGCATCAAGTGCTGAGGATGAAGATGGCAGAGAACCAACGCTGAGTGACCTGGCTGGGATTATGCGGTCATTTATGGGTCAACAGGAGACCTGGGAAGCAAAATTGAGAGAGGAAGCCAACTGCCAGGAGTACCAGTTCAAAGCACTACAGCATCAGTTTCGCCTTTTGCAGCAGGAGTTAGAGGTTCACACAACTCCAGTACCAGAGCCCGCTTCCACAGTGCCAGATCCCTCTGAAAACTATGATTTGAAGCATAAAGGCCCAAGCCTCGCCCTCTATACAGTCGATCCACCCTACCATGTCTTCAGCAGGTCAGTCTCGATCTATTCATGGACTAGAAAAATTAACAGAAAATGATAAACATTTTCTAATTACTTTTGAGAGAATTGCAGTAGCATGTCGGTGGCCGAAAGTGGACTGGGTTTTTTTGTCTCCTCCCACTGCTGACTGGTAAGGCCAGAGGAGGCTATGTGCATATGGATGTAGATGATGCTCATGAATATGATAAAGTGAAAACAGCAATTCTGAAAAAATGAGATTAACCCTGAGACCTACAGGTAGAGGTTCAGATCCCTTCATGTGGAACCTGAAGAAAGCCCCAAGGAGCTGTATGAGGCTTAAAGAGCTGTATGTAAAATGGATCCAACCGCAAGGTAAAATACTTCATGAAATTAGTGAAATCCTTATCATGGAACAATACTTGAGAATGCTGTCCCCTGAGCTTCAGGTTTGGGTAAAGGAGCATGGGCCGAAATCTGCTGCTGAAGCTGCCACACTGGCTGATGTGTTTGTTGCTGCTCGGAAAAAAGGCCAGCCATGGAGTAGTATGGGTGGGAAGGCTGGTAAGGACCCTCTCAGTACCAACAGAGGTCAGTGCCAGGAGTGGGTAAGCCTCCCATGAGGGAGAACAAATATGCACCACCTAGAGCTCCTAATGGAACGCCCATTTGTTACTTGTGTGGACAGGAAGGTCATGTTAAACCAATGTGCCTGAAGAATCCAGCCAAGCTGACTCAGGTGTGTTTTGTTCCATGCCAGAGTGCTAACCCTGAACCCAAAGGTAACCACACCACGAAAATGGTTTGGGTTAAAATCAATAGGGAAAACCTCAGAGCCCTGATTCACACTGGCAGGACTCAGACCCTTGTACAGAGAAAATATGTACCAGCTAATGCCACCAGCAACCACCAGCTGAGGCTACTCCAGACCTGCCTCTGGGTTTTCAAATACCTACGGATATAATGCAAATGCAGGACAATTATCCAACTTTGTCTACCCTTTTGCAGAGGGCACGAGGAAGGAAGCAGGAGACTAATACTAAGAGTGAGCAAAATGAGAATGTCCTACAGAACGGTGTTCTTTACCATCAGAATGGCCAGGTGAAGCAGCTAGTGGTCCCACAGGTGGCCTGAGAAATGGTACTTGCCTTGGGTCACTCCATTCCCTGGGCTGGCCACTTAGGGAAACATAAGACCACAGCTCATATTAAGCGCCATTTCTACTGGCCAGGTTTGCAAACTGACGTCGCCCAGTTCTGTAGAAGCTGCTCTCAGTGCCAAAAGACGTCAATGAAAAGCCCCTCCAAAGCTCCACTTCAACCTCTCCCAGTTACAAGTATCCCCTTTGAGAGTCTTGGGATGGACATTGTTGGTCCGGTGGAGAAAAGCATAACAGGAAACCGCTTCATGTTGGTAGTAACCGACTATGCAACTAAATATCCAGAAGTCTTCCCATTGAAATCAGTTAAAGCAAAAACTGTGGCTTTTTCCTTGGTGCAATTTTTCTCAAGAGTTGGTTTCCCTTGTGAAATTTTAACAGACCAAGGTACTAATTTCATGTCTAAACTTTTGAAACAGGTTTACCAACTCCTCGGCATAAAGAGTGCGCACTACGCTCTACCACCCGCAAACAGAAGGGCTGACGGAGCGGTTCAATCAGACCCTCAAGCAAATGCTCTGTAAGTTTGTGAATGAGCCACGCAGACTGAAACTGTTAGCTAACTGATACTAGTACTTGGCTGGATGTTGTGGCAATTAAGGCAATACAGTATCAGCTCAAACATTGTATTTACTTAGAATGAGATAGCTGTTGTTGTAACACAAAGGAAAATTAATGTCACCAACCGTTTTAACATTCGGTAACTTACGCACAGATTTAGAACAAGAGTTAAGCTGTTGACCAGGTTTAAGGCCTCAAATCAAGACCAGTGACAATGGTATTGTATAAACTGACATTTATTTTTTTTTACTAAATCATTCTTAAGAAACTGGTGATGAGTGTAATGGATTCCTGATATGGTGAATGCACTTTCCATGATTTTATTTTGTCTGCTGGATGTGTAGATTCTTTAAATTCAGCATATTTACAAACTTTTGTAATAAACTGTTGGTTGTAAGAAAAGCGAAGTTTGTTTTTATGTTTTTTTTAAGTTTCCTTTAATCTAATGTATTAATGTTGCTGTGGAATTCTGCTTAAACACTGTAAAGCCATGGACCACAGATTCATGTTGTGTTCACTGTCTTGTTTTTTTGGACTGTGCTGGAAAGTGCAGATGCATCCACCACAGTCTCTTGACATCTCAATCTGTGAATGAAAAATATAATTATCAGGGGAAAAATACAGTATTAACTAAGAACAGGTTGAAAATGACAGATGCAACAAAATAAATGGCAGGAATAAGTAAGAATTCTCATGGACTCACTCTTCTGAAGCATTGGCACTCTTAAAGTTGACAGCACTGTACTCCACACCATCTTCGTCCTCCTCTTCTTCATTCTTGTGTCTGTTGGGCTGAGCTGGCCTGATGTTGGAGTAGAGAGCATCTTCCTGGTTTTTAGAGAAGCTTACGATGGCATAGTGAAGATCGTCTGACTCCTCTGCTGGTTTTCTCTGTACTGCAGCTGAAGGGTTGTTGCACACTGAACTCATATTTAGCTGAAAAGCAATTGCATAGTTTTATCACATGGAAATAAACAGGGTGAAAGAAGAGATGGTGATACAGACAGAAGGTTTGGGTGAGGAAAGTATCCAAGAGGGACAAGAAGCATGATTGAATTTAGTTTTCAGGTGAGGGTGGACTCTCACTGGAGGACTATCTGAACTCTTCTTCCTCACCTGTGCTGTGTTGTCTGGTCTCTCTCCAGGCTTTGTGGTTTGTTCTGAAGACCTCTTTCTTCTAGAGAGGAGAATCAATAAACAAACAAATCATAACATGACATTACTGAACGACTTTAAGGTGCACCACTGAATATAATCACAGTAAAACTGATCTGCTTACCTAATCAAAAGTAAGGCACAGAGGAGTATGAGAGCCAGAAAAATAGCAGCAATTGATCCAACAATTAATGATTTCATTGAACCTGGGAAACAGATCAAACAGAAGAAAATTATATCTGCAGTCAGAAGCATTGTAAATAATGAGTCATGTGAACTATAGTTCCATAACATGTTCTTACCAACAGCACAGTATTAAGTGTTTTGAGGCAGTGCAACAGACCCTGCCAATATATTGGTGGTCCTTAATGCTTGGACAACAGCATTGTGGGTCTGATTGTTTTGCAACACATGCTAAAGATTAATGATTGACTTTGTCCTCAATCACCCGAGGAGAGAAACTACAGGACGCACCTTCCAAAATGTTATGGAAGTGAGTGAGTGTGCAGGTTAATGAACATGATTTACCTGCCACAACAGTCAGATGTAAAGTGGAGTTATGACGTCCTCTACTGTTCTGGGCTTCACAGTAATAATTCCCACTGTGTTCAGCTCTCAAGTCAGTGATGGTGAAGTTCTGTCCTGATGCTTTTGGTGAGTCTTCATTCTCCTTGTACCAGGTATAATTAGCTGCTGGGTTAGCATCACTGCTGCAGGTCAGAGTCACTGAACTGCCTTCCAATATCTCAGCAGAGGGACTCACTGACACAGAGGGAAGCTTTGGAGCATCTGGGGACAAAAGAGAGACAACTTGTCAGGCCTGTATTGAGGCACAGACTGCCACAAGCTTGGAGGAGCAATAGCCTACAATTATTTGATTCATTATTCTGATGTGCCAGTTGTTACTTTGTTATCCACCTGCTTTAGAAATCCTGCTTCATGAGACAGGCTGTTATTGCTTCTACAAAGCTAGCTAGCAAGCTATAACAACCACTAATAGACCTGTACATGAAACTTGACCACCGGTTTCCTCTCCATGACCCTTTTCTTGGTGGCCTCCCACAGGAAACTGACCCAAACACGTCTAACACTGTGGGAAAAACATTATTTCACTGATTTGTTTAACATGTGCTGGGTCTTCAAATTTTTGCATACACATGTGTATTACTACTAACATAGCGTTACTTAGAGGGGTGATACATGAAATTAACATGTGGTTGACACAGTGCCAGTGATATTACACACAGTGTCAAGCTTGGTGAGTTAGGTGATTGACCTTCTGTGGTTTTCTACACACAACTGACATTAGACATGCTTTTCAAACTATACAGTAAAAACATTTGAAGAGATGTATAGGGGTCACCGTCATGATGCATCCTAAATCAAAACTGTCCAATATCCAAAAAATATTTCCTCTAAAAACAAACAATATAATTTCTTTTGTGGTGAGGGAAATGGAGTTTTCAATTCTTTCATATGTAATATCTCAGTATCACAGTATTTTAAGTTGCGGCGTGATTACTAACATGGAAGCTTGTGGGACATGACTGATTGAGTAAATGTGCTGTAATTGCTTAAGTAACTAACAACATAATTAGGCATCAGACAGACAGGCCTATTGTTACACACAGATATGAACCCTCAAACCTCCTCAAACAATGATGAGAAGTACTGATAATTGGATGTTACTGAGTCTTGCTCCAGCTCCACCTGCTGGTTCTCTGTTCCTCCTGCTAATAATGTATTCAGCCTCTCTTCCATGGTGACAGCACTGTGCCATCAAAGTGTAATTAAAATATTTTCCTGCAAAGACTGGACAGATTTAAGCTGTTTTTTTAAGAATTTGTTCCACTCACATTTCACATTAATGATGTATTTAGTTGTCTTCCTCCCCAGCTGGTTCTCAGCTGCACAGTCATACTCTCCAGAGTCAGAGGACTGGATGGTGCTGAAGACAAGCTGTGGTTCTTCACTGAGCAGAGTTTGGTTCTCCTTGTACCAGGTATAATTAGCTGCTGGGTTAGCATCACTGCTGCAGGTCAGAGTCACTGAACTGCCCTCCACTATCTCAGCAGAGGGACTCACTGACACAGAGGGAAGCTTTGGAGCATCTGGAGGAGAGATGAACATGATTTACTTAAAGATTATAATAGATTACCATAGACGAATTACTATTTTTATTAAATATGTATTTGTTTCTTTTTGATTGTTTGTCACAGTGGCAGTTTTGTAAATATTTCTGCCAGAATAAGTCCACATGACAGACTTTATATATTGATTGGCGGTGGGGAGCAAACCTTTAAGTTGCATCATTAACCACACACTTGTTGTCTTTACAAAAGTGAACATGAATGTTCAATCTTGTTTGTGTTCAGATCCTGTTGCAAAGAGACTTTAAGTTTTGTTGTAATAGTTTGCAAATGGCTCCAGTTTCACATTACTTATCCACACTGTGGTTGCAGCAGCACTTACTGAAGGTGAAGATGAAAACCATCTGTCGAAATGTAGATGTTTCATTAATTCTTTAAATAATGCTGCTGTGTCTACATTGAGATCTAGATGACTCCAAAAAGGTTATGTCTGAAATTGTAATTTGTATTGTAATTTCAGTGTGTACCCATGTTTTTCCCTCCACAACAGTCCATTAAACTCACACACTGAAGGAGAGGGGAAATCCTCACGTCCCTTAAGAGCACAGGAGATGATGTCTCTGGGATAAAACTGATCTTTATAAGAAGATGTCTCCACGCTTTCCATTTTCTGTCCATTCTTGAACCAGACGTAGGAAGAACGATCAGGTAGACGACAGCTGCTGTGACAAAGCAGCTCTGCCTCAGTATAATTCTGGTAGACTGTTGATCTGATCACCTGAACCTGGAGATCTGGGAAGAAAAACATGAATAACTGTTCTTTATTTTGTTATGACCTGGCTCAAAAGGCCACAACAAAAGGGAGACACGCCATGGTAGAAGTTTAAGAAAATATGTTTATTTAAACCAAAATGAACCAAATTAAGGCTGGTGCCAAAGTAAAAGTGAACAAGTATGGGGTATGAACATCAGTGGATTCCGTCAGGTCAGGGCAGGATGATGGATGCATGGAAAATGTGTGTGAGGGAGTTGTAATGTGCAAGAAATAATAACAGCATGTCCAGAAACCAAGGCAAAGGTGGAAACTATGGAGGGAAACAGATGGTGGCAAGTTAGCAGAGCGGTCCATCCTGAGCCCAGCAGCAACCTCTCCAAGAATGAGAATAAGGTGTTACAAATACGCCACAGGGTAATTAGCCCAGGTGCCCAGAGTTATGCAATCATTCTCAGCTCTTCACCTGCAACGGATAGAGATTGGCCACACCCACAAAGTGACGCCACAGGGCGTCACTATGTGGTACTGAATCACATACAGACAGACACAGAGATATAAACAATATCATTGTAATAACATTATGACGATAATGTAATCAATTAATCACATGTAAAATGATTTCCCATCAGGATCACTATTCAGCACATTCACTTGTCATCAGATAGTTTAAATGTGCTGTTACAGTTTGTGTTCATCAGTACCTGTGACAGTCAGAGTTGTACCAGGTAAACTAC
>NC_060150.1:54785710-54786617 GCF_021292245.1 Micropterus dolomieu | reverse complement strand
ATAATAACAGCATGTCCAGAAACCAAGGCAAAGGTGGAAACTATGGAGGGAAACAGATGGTGGCAAGTTAGCAGAGCGGTCCATCCTGAGCCCAGCAGGAACCTCTCCAAGAATGAGAATAAGGTGTTACAAATACGCCACAGGGTAATTAGCCCAGGTGCCCAGAGTTATGCAATCATTCTCAGCTCTTCACCTGCAACGGTGTCACTATGTGGTACTGTATCACATACAGACAGACACAGAAATATAAACAATATCATTGTAATAACATTATGACAATAATGTAATCAATTAATCACATGTAAAATTATAGGATCACTATTCTGCACATTCACTTGTCATCAGATAGTTTAAATGTGCTGTTACAGTTTGTGTTCATCAGTACCTGTGACAGTCAGAGTTGTACCAGGTAAACTACTCCTCCATTCAAAGCTTCCTGCTGTGAATTTGAAGTGATACTCAGCTGAGTCGCTCTCTCTCAGGTCAGTGATTCTCAGAGTGGAGCGTCCTCTCTCTGTTTCAAGGACATGAACACGACCTGCATACTGGGAGTCTTCACTAAGGTCCTCAGGCTGTGAGGGATTCTGCCACTGAAGACTACGTTCAGGACTGAACCAGAATTTAGATCTGATCTCTGTGTCATAACTGTTATAAGTACAAGAAATGTCCACTGATGAGCCTTTGACAGCACAGATGCTTCTGTCAGTGTAAGTCACTCTGTTGCAGGAGTGACCATGGCCACCTGAAAATGAAATATTTTTGATGATTATTAAAACTATAGTCTTTACTGCAGTAATTCACAGCTGGTCGTATTGCTGTGGATGAGTTTGCTTCTTTTAAAAGATACATGAAGT
The DNA here is from genome assembly GCF_021292245.1 of Micropterus dolomieu. Lineage (NCBI taxonomy): Eukaryota > Metazoa > Chordata > Actinopteri > Centrarchiformes > Centrarchidae > Micropterus > Micropterus dolomieu. The sequence goes on along the minus strand of NC_060150.1, from coordinate 54,785,763 downwards.
CATGATAAAGAACATCAGCTAAAATGTTCAAAACAGGGTCACATTATTAGAAG
>NC_060150.1:54783624-54785690 GCF_021292245.1 Micropterus dolomieu | reverse complement strand
ATGTGCTGTTACAGTTTGTGTTCATCAGTACCTGTGACAGTCAGAGTTGTACCAGGTAAACTACTCCTCCATTCAAAGCTTCCTGCTGTGAATTTGAAGTGATACTCAGCTGAGTCGCTCTCTCTCAGGTCAGTGATTCTCAGAGTGGAGCGTCCTCTCTCTGTTTCAAGGACCTGAACACGACCTGCATACTGGGAGTCTTCACTAAGGTCCTCAGGCTGTGAGGGATTCTGCCACTGAAGACTACGTTCAGGTCTGAACCAGAATTTAGATCTGATATATGTGTAATAACTGTTGTAAGTACAAGAAATGTCCACTGATGAGCCTTTGAAGGCACAGATGCTTCTGTCAGTGTAAGTCACTCTGTTGCATGAATGACCATAGACACCTGAAAAAAAAAACATTTTTAAACCAGAGTTGGTGAGAAGTCATAATGACGGTCTCCTTATTAAAAATACATATAGTTATACAGCTCCACCAGATGGTGTTATATTAGTAAAATATTGTGGAGTAAACTCACACACTGAAGGAGAGGGGAAACCCTCCAGTCCTTTCACAGCACAGGAATAACTGTCTGCAGAATAAAAGTAGTCTGAATAAACAGAAGATGTTTTTGTCTGAACTTTCTGTCCATTCTTGAACCAGACGTAGGAAAGATGATCAGGAAGACGACAGCTGCTGTAACAAAGCAGCTCTGCCTCAGTATAATTCTTGTAGACTGTTGATCTGATCACCTGCACCTGGAGATCTGGATCTGTGAAGAAGAAACAGAAATATTTGTTCTTTATGTGGAACTGAATCACACACAGACAGACACAGATATATAAACAATAGAACATTACGACAATCATGTAATGAGTTAATCACACATCCAATTATTTCCCATTAGGATCAATATTCAGCACATTCACTTGTCATCAGATAGTTTAAATGTGCTGTTACAGTTTGTGTTCATCAGTACCTGTGACAGTCAGAGTTGTACCAGGTAAACTACTCCTCCATTCAAAGCTTCCTGCTGTGAATTTGAAGTGATACTCAGCTGAGTCGCTCTCTCTCAGGTCAGTGATTCTCAGAGTGGAGCGTCCTCTCTGTGTGTCAAGGACCTGAACACGACCTGCATGCTGGGAGTCTTTACTAAGGTACTCTGGCTGTGAGGGATTCTGCCACTGAAGACTACGTTCAGGACTGAACCAGAATTTAGATCTGATCTCTGTGTAATAACTGTTGTAAGTACAAGAAATGTCCACTGATGAGCCTTTGAAGGCACAGATGCTTCTGTCAGTGTAAGTCACTCTGTTGCAGGTTTGACCATAGACACCTGAAAAAAAAACATTTTTAAACCAGGGTTGGTGAGAAGTCATAATGACGGTCTCCTTATTAAAAATACATGTATTTATACAGCTCCACCAGATAGTGTTATATTAGTAAAAGATTGTGCAGTAAACTCACACACTGAAGGAGAGGGGAAACCCTCCAGTCCTTTCACAGCACAGGAATAACTGTCTGCAGAATCAAAGTATTCAGAATAAGAAGAAGATGTTTCTCTCTGAATTTTCTGTCCATTCTTGTACCAGACGTAGGAAGGACGATCAGGTAGACGACAGCTGCTGTAACAAAGCAGGTCTGCCTCAGTATAATGATTGTAGACTGTTGATTTGATCACCTGAACCTGGAGATCTGGATCTGTGAAGAAGAAACATGAATAGTTGTTATTTATGTAGAACTGAATCACGCAGACATACACAGAGAAATAAACAATAGAACATTATGACAACACATACATTGATTTCCCATTAGGATCACTATTCAGTGTAAGTCACTCTGTTGCAGGTTTGACCACGGACACCTGAAAGAGAAAACCATTACTGACCATTTTTAAACCAGAGCTGGCAAAGAGTCACAGTGAGGGTCTCTTTATTACAAATACATGTTCTGTAGTTTTACGGCTCCACCAGATGGTGTTGTGTGAGTGGAAGATTGTGCAGTAAACTCACACACTGAAGGAGAGGGGAAACCCTCCAGTCCTTTCACAGCACAGGAATAACTGTCTGCAGGAGAAATGTCAG
>NC_060150.1:54777489-54783604 GCF_021292245.1 Micropterus dolomieu | reverse complement strand
CAGCACATTCACTTGTCATCAGATAGTTTAAATGTGCTGTTACAGTTTGTGTTCATCAGTACCTGTGACAGTCAGAGTTGTACCAGGTAAACTACTCCTCCATTCAAAGCTTCCTGCTGTGAATTTGAAGTGATACTCAGCTGAGTCGCTCTCTCTCAGGTCAGTGATTCTCAGAGTGGAGCGTCCTCTCTCTGTTTCAAGGACCTGAACACGACCTGCATACTGGGAGTCTTCACTAAGGTCCTCAGGCTGTGTTGGATTCTGCCACTGAAGACTACGTTCAGGACTGAACCAGAATTTAGATCTGATATATGTGTAATAACTGTTGTAAGTACAAGAAATGTCCACTGATGAGCCTTTGAAGGCACAGATGCTTCTGACAGTGTAAGTCACTCTGTTGCAGGTTTGACCACGGACACCTGAAAGAGAAAACCATTACTGACCATTTTTAAACCAGAGCTGGCAAAGAGTCACAGTGAGGGTCTCTTTATTACAAATACATGTTCTGTAGTTTTACGGCTCCACCAGATGGTGTTGTGTGAGTGGAAGATTGTGCAGTAAACTCACACACTGAAGGAGAGGGGAAACCCTCCAGTCCTTTCACAGCACAGGAATAACTGTCTGCAGGAGAAATGTCAGCTGAATAAGATGTTTCTTTGTCAATTGTCTGTCCATTCTTGTACAAGATGTAGGAGGTTTGATCAAGTAGACGACAGCTGCTGTGACACTTAACCTGTGCTTTTGAGCTGCTCCACTCCAACTGCAAACCTGTTTGTAAAGAAACAAAATATGATTTTAAACTGAACTGTAATAAGGACACCACTTGTTGAGCATTTGGAGCTAACTTCTATGGTTTCCAACAAAAATGTTACCTGTGACAGACAAAGTGACTCCAGGTGAACCACTATATCTTCCTTTTGGTTGGTTTGTTATGAACCTGAACTTGTACTCAGCTGAGTCGCTCTCTCTCAGGTCTGTGATTCTCAGAGTGCAGATGTTGTTAGAACAACTGTACTGCAAACGACCTGCGTACCTTGAGTCTGTTCTCAGATCCACAGGTACATATCTATTCATCTGAGTAAACCAGAATGTTTCCTCAACTTTAGTATCACGGCCATTTCTTCTGGATGGGTATGTGAGGGTGCAGCTTATTTCCACTGTTGATCCTTTTAAGGCACAGATCTGAGTAGAGGTGTAAGTCACTCCCCAGCCATCCTGACCCTGAATCACTGTAACACAGAGCACATCAGAAACTACAATCAGCCTCAACAACAACTTAGCTGCTCTCATGCCATCCCACTTGCGTCAATGTGAGATAAAGATAATATCATAATATTAACTTGTGCTTGGGGGCAAGGGAACATGAAATAAAATATCTGAGTATTTTCTTAACTAGAAACATAACTCGAGACTGCAAAACGGCAGTCCAGAAACCAATAACTGACATCACAGTGACTGCCTCCGCTTCTTTTATCCAGTCTAAGACCTAAACACGTACCTTTATTTTGAAAGTCTAATTGGATGTTGCATATTTATTGTTGCTAACTTGACTGTGGTGCCCTCAACGCTGAAAAACTACGCTAAAGAGGTATCCAGGGCGATGTAACGTGATTTGACTAATGGACCAGATGTGACAAGTTGGGAGTGAAAAGGTTTTGATCACGACATACTTAGTCGCGTTGTTTTTAACTCCATGAGAAAATGTTTGTGTGGCGCTCAATGTGTGAGCGCCACACAAACATATGTTCTTCATTAGAACATGATGTTCATAGACCAGAAAGCACGGAAGCATGGATAGTGCTTCAGGGCGGGATTATCTATTATTCACAACTCGTTACCATAGCAACCTGACTCGTTTTTTTATACTGTGACTCGTACCCACGGCACTGTGTAAATTTAACCAGTGCCGTTGAAAAAGCGTATTAGGAGTTGACTGTTCACTTTCTCTGGTGAGTACATTTAGTTTTAAGACTGTCGTTCGTTAGATAAAATTGTCAGCCCTGTTAAAATGACAGTTAACGTGAATTACAGATGCACCTAGCTAAGCAAGCTAGGTAGCTCCACACACGACTGTTAGCTCCACCGTCTTGTCCAAATATAGTCACGTCCGGTGCTGCTGGTTGCAAAACCTCAACATGGCGGCGACCTATCGGCCAAATTGAGGTTTCAAAACGGCAGTCCACAAATCAACGGGTGACTTCCACATAAAAAGAGTCTATGAAATACGGTGGTGATGGCACAATGGATAAGACTATGCCTTTGGTGTGAGACACCTGAGTTCAATCCCGCCCTGTGACCCATCCACCATTGTGTCCCTGAGCAAGACACTTAACCTAGATGCTCCAGAGGCATCTCTGACGTGTATAGCAATTGTAAGTCGCTTTGGATGAAAAGCATCAGCTAAATGAATAAATGTAAACACATACAAGAATTCCTTTCTTCCCGGGGTGTCCCAGAGAACAGGCTGAACCTGTTTGTTCCAAACACATTTTCTATTGTTGTTGGGACTCTGGGGCGCCGTTGGTCTCAAGACCTGTGGCTCACAATTTGACTCCCGGACCTGAGGTTGCCAGTTTGAGTCAGGACTGTGCAGTACAACTCAGGGCCAGTTACATTAACTAACAGTTGCTTATTTACATGTCAAGCTGCCCCAGAATAATATTAGCATTAATTTTCAGCCGTGTTTCTGGCCATGTGATGAATGTGAGTTAAATATACACTCTGGTTTTAGCTTTGGTTTGGTGTCCATCAACTACTGAGAGAAATATTCCTCTTTAGCAGCTAGATGCTCCACCACACTCGCTAACTATGTAATTTAGTAATAGGCTGGTAGAGTAAAGTGGGGTTTTAGAGCTTTTTCACTGCATTCAGCTGCATTCTGCTGCTGGTGGAAACAAGGCTGATGAGAGCCAGGAAAGTGAAACAAAACAGTAACGTTGCCAAAAAACGCTTTGTAGAGCTGAAGGGAATAGCACATTTTGTGATAAATCTGTGTCTTCAGTTGACCATTGTTAATATAAAACTATTGATAAGTGCAACATTAAGTTTTGTTATCCACATTTCAACTCCTACGGTAAGTGTTATTGTCATGTTGTATTTATCAATTATGCTATATTATGCTAATAACTTCTAAATGTTATCTTATGCATATAATCGCTGGCAAAAATTGAGTTTGGAGGACTGCAGACAATTCATTTTTTTCATGTCCTTGGGCAAGATACTGAACCCCGCTGTTCCGCCAGTGTATGACTGAGTGTGAATGTTAGTTTCCGTTTGAGCACTTAGGCTCAGTGTATGAATGCGTATGACTGGTGAATGCAGATGTAATGTAAAAGCGCTTTGAGTGGTCGAAAAGACTAGAAAGGTGCTATACAAATACGGAGCATTTACATAAATGATTTAGAGGACATTTTTGATGCAGTCATCACTTCAATCCACACAAATACTTAAGTTTAAATGTTTACATTGTTACGATAAGATAAGCGTATGTACAGAGATGTTACTGGTGTAAAAAAACAGCTCTCTGTTGCTCGTCTTTTAAGGACTTTAAAGAAAGAGTGAATTGAAGTGAAGTGAATGTCAGGCGTGCAGGGACCACATGACATCTCACATCAAATCTTTTTATTTACTCAAAACTCTCCTCTGATATTCTGAAGTGTGCTCCCTGCCTCGCAATATAAATGTAGATGTACAGTACCTTGTACAGAGAGAAGGAAGACAACAAATCCACTCGCTGCTGCTGGTAAACTCATAGCTGCTCCTCTCGTCTGTTAAATCTCATCAGCAGGTAGATCAGTACATGAGAAATCCTGTATGTCATTTAGTCACAATAAACATTTCTAATCAAAAATGGAGGGTGCTGTCTTTGAAGATGTTTGTCTGGGGTTAAAAACCGCACTGTTTTCCTTCCTCTTTACATCATTAATATGCATGAACAGACAAATGCCTGAAAATATGAAATGATGAAATGACTTTGACAAATGATGCAAGAAATTCTTACAACATAGGTTATGGTATTATTGGTATGTTAATTTTGTGGCCCGGTAGTGTCGACAATTTTCTTGAACAGTTTAAGGGGGGAAAAAACAATAAAACATGTTTTTAATCACTGGTCAAACCCCGGTTGCCCCGGCCTTTCTGTGTGGAGTTTGCATGTTCTCCCCGTGTCTGCGTGGGTTCTCTCCGGGTACTCTGGCTTCCTCCCACCATCCAAAGACATGCAGTCTAGGTTAATTGGCGACCCTAAATTGTCCTTAGGTGTAAGTGTGGGCATGAGTGGTTGTTCGTCTATGTGTGGCCCTGCGATGGACTGGTGACCTGTCCAGGGTGTACCCCCCCACCTTTGCGCCCGATGTCAGCTGGGATTGGCTCCAGCCCCCCCGCGCCCCTGTACGCAGGATAAGTGGTTGACAATGGATGGATGGATGGATGAGGTCCAATCTCTTTACAGCCCCAGTCCATACAGTGGAATGACAGGCCTTTGGTGTAAACTAAAAGTGAAAGTGTTTTACGCTTTCTTTTCCACAGTTATGAGAGTCAAGTTGTACTTACCTGGTTGGGTTTAATGTTGTGAAAAGAGCGTACAATAATGCTCTAGATATGTTAAGAGGAAAAGTTTTGTTCAGTGTTGAGAGCAGATGTTAGATTAGGAGTGGTTTGTGTCTAGCACATGACAGCTTCCTGTTTGAGCTTCTTGAGAAGCTGTGGGTTTAATTCAAAGGAAAAACAGAAGTAGGAAGTGCACTTGATAATACTAACTATAGACTAGGATGTTGTATGCTGTAGGCTACATATTGCAAAGCACCTTGAGGCCAATTTGGATTTGTGATTTTGGGCTTTGTAAATAAAACTGTATTTCTATAAATAACCAACGAAGGGTAAAATCAAGGGCAACTGGACTTGGTTGAAGATACTGGAAGACGTTTCGTCCCTCATCCAAAGGACTTCTTCAGTTCTGACTGACTGGCAGGGAAACTCAGCTATTTAACCTCAGTGGGGTCGTTGGCCCGGGTCATCGATACCGCTGGTTAGTTCCCTGCCAGTCAGTATGTCTGTTTTAGAGTGCTATGCTCACCTGGATCTCAACTATACTGAACACTGTACACCTTTGACAGCTGGAACAGACCAGGGTAAGAATTTATTAACTGAATGTCTTTATTTAATAAAATGTCAGATATAGTTTAACAAATTATAGCAAGAGGGTGAAAACAGTGTGGAATAAGTTACAGCTTTATAAAACACAAAATTTTTCATCCTTACATTGCGATGGTAAGCACCTGAATTAAAAACATGTGAACACAAGCAGAGGAATATTTGCAATATTTGACAAAACAAAAGAGAGAGAGAGATTTTGGTAAACAAAACTGTATTTTTTTGACTCAAACCTAAATTCACATTCAAAAAAGTCAGAGATAACTGTTAACATAACACAATGTAAAATTACTGTTACCAGCAGTTTAACATACAACACCTTACGCACTGATTTAGAACAGGAGTTTAACTACTGACCAGGTTTATCAGGCATCCAATCAGAAAAAGTGGCCATGGTATTGTATACTAGAGTATAAACTGATAAATAATAATAATAATAATCCTTATTTGTAGAGCACTTTTCAAAAACAAGTTACAAAGTGCTTTAACAAGTGTAAAGAATAATACAAAAAAAAAGATAAGAGCATGAAAATTTAATATAAAATTAGTAAAATACAATAAAATAAAAGGGATAAAATAAAGTCAAATAAGATCGGGAGGATCCGAGGATCTCAAGGTACGTGCTGGTGCGTATGGGACTAAAAGGTCAGAAATATAACAAGGCGAGAGACCATGAAGAGCTTTAAAAGTGATCAATAGAATTTTAAAGTCAATTCTAAAACATACTGGGAGCCAGTGTAATGAAGCTAAAATAGGAGTAATGTGGTCATATTTCTTTGTTCTGGTTAAAAGCCTGGCAGCTGAGTTCTGGACAGTCTGGAGTCGATCAATAGATTTTTGGGTTAAACAGGTGAAAAGGCTGTTGCAATAATCCAGGCGTGATGAGATGAAGGCGTGTAAAATGGTCTCGGTGTCCTTAAAAGTTAACATAGATCGAATTTTAGCTATATTTCTAAGTTGATAA
>NC_060150.1:54771796-54777389 GCF_021292245.1 Micropterus dolomieu | reverse complement strand
TGTTGCAATAATCCAGGCGTGATGAGATGAAGGTGTGTAAAATGGTCTCTGTGTCCTTAAAAGTTAACATAGATCGAATTTTTGCTATATTTCTAAGTTGATAAAAACATGATTGAACAAGCTTTGTGGTGTGCTGCTCGAAATTTAATTTAAATTTTTTTAATTTGCCATCTGCTGAGACCCGATGACCAGGATTTTGTCTGAGTTCAGCTGGAGGAAATTATTTGACATCCATTTTTTAACTTCACAAAGGCAGTTGTTAAGTGAACTCAGCATTCCAGGGTCTGTGGATCTGACGGGCAAGTATATTTGTGTGTCATCAGCATAAATATGAAAAGAAATGCCATGTTTATGGATAATATGTCCAAGGGGAAGCAGATACAAGGAAAACAAAATGGGTCCTAAGACCGACCCCTGAGGCACACCATATTTAACTGGACAGAACGAAGAGACATAATTGCTTACAGACACGCAAAACTTCCTATTTGACAGGTAGGATGAAAACCATTCTAGAGCAGTACCAGAGATCCCCACCCAGTGCCTCAGTCTGTCTAACATGATGTTGTGATCAATGGTGTCAAATGCAGCGCTAAGGTCCAGGAGTACAAGGACTGAGCACATACCTTCATCAGCAGACATTAAAAGGTCATTGGTGACTTTAAGCAGGGCAGTCTCAGTGCTGTGGTACTTCCTAAAACCAGACTGAAACTTTTCAAATAATTTGTTATTTTCCAGTACAGTGAGCAGCTGTTTGGACACAATTCTTTCTAGAATCTTTGCAATAAAAGGCAGTTTTGAAATTGGTCTAAAATTATGTGGGAGGGAGGGATCTAAACCAGGTTTAAAGAAACTGGTGATGAGTGTAATGGACTCCTGAAATGATTTATGCACTTTCACCACAAAGATTTACTTTTGTCTGCGGGATGTATAGATTCTGTAATTTAGCATTTTGACAAATTGCACTGCAAATGACTTTCTAACATCACGCATGGTGGGGGGCAGAACTCATCCTGGCCTGGGCACCAATCAAACTTTTGTTATAATTTGTTGGTTTTAAGAGAAGCTACTGTATGTTTGTTTGTTGTTTATGTATTATTTTTGACAACTGCCTTTAATGTCTAATGTATTTTAATGTCACTGTGGAATTTAGCAAATATCTGTCAAACAAACTAAAATTTAAAGTGCAATATGTCTTTGTTCCTTTATCAAATCACAGAAGAGTGCAATCTAATTAAATTAATATACATATAAATAAGATATTAAATCAATATAAATAAGTTATTTTAGGAGGTTGAAAAAGTAACTTTTACTCTGAGTAAATTTAAATGAGCTACTTTTTACTTTTACTTAGATTTTGATAAAATTAACTTTACTAATATTTTTGTACTCTTTCTACCTCTGAGTAACAGTCCACAGATTCATGTTGTGTTCAAACTCTTGGATTTTTGGAGACTGCGCTGTACAGTGCAGATGAATCCTCCAGAGCTTCTTGACGTCTTAATCTGTGAATGAAAAAACATACTTACAGAATTATAAACTCAAAACCCATAATATTAACCATGAACAGGTTTAAAATGACAACAATGCTACAAAATATGTATATAGGTGGGAATAAATAAAATTCTCATGGACTCACTCTGCTGAAGCACTCGCACTCTTAAAGTTAACAACACTGTACTCCACACCATCTTCGTCCTCCTCCTCTTCATTCTTGTGTCTGTTGGGCTGAGCTGGCTTGATGTTGGAGTAGAGAGCATCTTCCTGGTTTTTAGAGAAGCTTACGCTGGCATAGCAAAGGTCGTCTGACTCCTCTGCTTGTTTTCTCTGTGCTGCAGCTGAAGGGTTGTTGCCCAGTAAACCCATGTTCAGCTGAAAGGCAACAATTGCATAGAGAGAGTACTTAAGTACTTATCTTCAGAGGTAAGTGGTTAAGTATGATCTTTATTGGCCTTCAACACAATAATTAAACATCTGCAGGGTGAGGGGGTTGTTCTGACTTTACAAATACTTCATCAGGTGCTACAAATGTCACATTCTCTATTGTGGAACCACAAACCTCATTATCAAAACCAAAACGTGAACCAGAGGTTCAAGGTCACTTCTGTTTTTGTTGTTGTAATTCATACTCGTCAAGAGGTCAATAAAATCAAGGATTGTCTAATTCCCCTTTATTTACATGTATGTCTGGATGCAGAGGTATTGTGTTGATGAAAACAGTGTCTGTTTCAGCACTTTTTTGACACAGAATTACTGGGTAAAGAAAAACAAGGGTTTTAAGCACATATATAACTATTTTATTACATGGGTCTTAACAGGATGAAAGCACAATTCAATATAGGTTTCAGGTGAGAGTGGAATTTGAGTAATACTTGAACTAATACTTCCTCACCTGTGCTGTGTTGTCCGTTCTCTCTCCAGACTCCTTGGTTTGTTTTGAGGACCTCTTTCTTCTGGAGAGGAGAATAAATGAACGAATGAATCATCACATGAAAGTACTGAAAAACTCAGTGATTCTAAGGTGCATTTTCTGATTATTATCACAGTAAAGCTGAACTGCTCACCGAATCAATAGGAAGCCACACAGAAATATGAGAGCCAGAAAAATAGTGATTGATACAACAGCCACCGATTTCATTGAACCTGGGAAACAGTGATTAAACAGAAAGACTGACAATTAATGATTTATAAGAGAATAAAACAGATCTTCAGACAGAAGCATTCTAAATAATGACTCATGTGAAAAGTAGATTTATAACATGACAAACTGATCTTACCAAACAGTAGAAAATATGTGGTTTAAGGCAGTGTAACAGCCGTGCCAACATATTGGTGGTCCTTAATGCTTGGACAGCAGCGAATTGTGGTTCTGATTGTTTTGTAACCCAGGTTAAAGAATAATGATTGACTTTGTACTCAAGTCTTGGACTCTTGAACATAGCTTTCAGCAGGGGCCGGGCTAGACTCTGAGCACATTAGGGGACACCATCATCATGACTTCATCACAGGGACACCAGAGGGCTCTTTTACAAAAGCAGAATTTAGAAATCCAGGATAAGAGATAAAGTTAGGCTTGACCTAGTGGGATCAGTGCATCCTGGCTTTCTCCGTTTCACAAAGGCCAAACCAGGCTCAGTAGGAGCAGTTATGTCAAGCCAGGTGTAAGTAATTCAGATAAATGCACGTCCCCAACTTCAAGAGACTACACGGTCGATCACAGATTCATTAATGCTGAAATGGAAAAGAAATGCGTGTGCAGCAAACTTTCTTCACTGTTACTCACTCTGTGTAAAGAAGGTTTACAATGAAAAATACACATAATGTAAAAAAAATAAAAGAAACACAGCCGCTGGTATTAAAACTGTGAGAAAAGGCGTGGCAGACAATCGAGGGCCGACTTAACAATAAGTAGCTAAAAGTATCACTGCTCCTAACTAAAACTGTCATAATTACCTCGAATGATAACGTTATGTCAGACCTTAAAAGTGAGCAGTGGACGTTAATATGTCACTCAGCAAATGTATTAATTACAACCACTGATCAACATACTATACTATAACACAATGTATTAATCATTGTTTTCTCTCCCAAGCTCGCAGCAAACGAGGGATCCCAGGGAGAGAGAAAAAAGGTCCGAAATCATTGTTGTGTCCTCTACCTGTTGTTTCATGAATAAAGAGTGCACAATATAGCCTCCTTATTGAAGTGGGACACACACACACACACATATATTTATTTATTATCATCTCCCATATAGTGTGTGTGTGCCATACATTTCTTGAGTGACATCATTTCCAGGTATTCACTTTTAAGCCATAATATGCACAAACACTTATGACAGTTTCAATTAAGAGCGGTGATATTTTTAGCTTCTCACCCATTCAGTCGGTCCACTGTTGTCTGCCACATTTTCTGCCGCTGTGTTATTTGTGCCCGTGTTAGTTTTTCTTTTATTTATCATCGTTCTTTACATGTGCTTTCATTCCATGTAAACCTACTCGCTGATGCTCGTTGTTTGCAAAGTATGGTGCACGCGTCTTCTCCAATTATGAAACCTAATAACCACAAAATGCTATTTTAATGCAGGCTATTTAAAAATATGCAACACACATATATCCATATATAGATATCTAGAAGATCCTGGCTTAATCCGCTATCTTGGTTTTGTGAAACAGCCCTCTGGTAATTGTTCTTGGGGTGGTTTACTATTGAGACCAGGAGTGAAGTGCCCATTTACTCTGATAAGAATGGCTGTACTATTTTTTAAATGTTCATTGGAACCTGCGTACAATTTACTCATTTGGCCGTGTCTACAATCAACTGACATAATCTTTGCGGCCTACGTAGGGGGCTCCCTACCATTCCAGGGCCATGGGTCGACCACCCCCATGCACCCACGCTACCTCCGCTTATGGTTGTCAGCCTGGTAGAAGGAACATCACTGGATCAGACAAGCTTCAGGACAGTCCTTCCAAAAAATTATATGAACATGAATAGTGTGTACGCACGTTAAGAGCATGATTTACCTGCCACAACAATCAGATGTAAGGTGGAGTTATGACGTCCTCTTCTGTTCTGGGCTTCACAGTAATAATTCCCACTGTGTTCAGCTCTCAAGTCAGTGATGGTGAAGTTCTGTCCTGATGCTTTTGGTGAGTCTTCATTCTCCTTGTACCAGGTATAATTAGCTGCTGGGTTAGCATCACTGCTGCAGGTCAGAGTCACTGAACTGCCTTCCAATATCTCAGTAGAGGAATTCAAAGACACAGACGGAAGCTTTGGAGCATCTGGAGAGAGAAAACATGTATAGAAATACAACAGTTGTTGTTTTGAGTGCCACCTATTGGCAGGGCACTGGAAAATTAATAACACATCAGGAAAAGTTTAATTTATGTGATGCCTTATCTACTAATGCTCCACTTATTAAGCTATGCTGCAGGTTCCCAACATAGTAGTCGATAAACTATGTAGTAACTTTTATTTATGGCATTTATTGAAAATGCAATATTAATGAGCTACTACACTCACCTAAAGGATTATTAGGAACACCTGTTCAATTTCTCATTAATGCAATTATCTAATCAACCAATCACATGGCAGTTGCTTCAATGCATTTAGGGGTGTGGTCCTGGTCAAGACAATCTCCTGAACTCCAAACTGAATGTCAGAATGGGAAAGAAAGGTGATTTAAGCAATTTTGAGCGTGGCATGGTTGTTGGTGCCAGACGGGCCGGTCTGGAAAAACGTTGCCTGGTCTGATGAGTCTCAATTTCTGTTGAGACATTCAGATGGTAGAGTCAGAATTTGGCGTAAACAGAATGAGATCATGGATCCATCATGCCTTGTTACCACTGTGCAGGCTGGTGGTGGTGTAATGGTGTGGGGGATGTTTTCTTGGCACACTTTAGGCCCCTTAGTGCCAATTGGGCATCGTTTAAATGCCACGACCTACCTGAGCATTGTTTCTGACCATGTCCATCCCTTTATGGCCACCATGTACCCATCCTCTGATGGCTACTTCCAGCAGGATAATGCACCATGTCACAAAGCTCGAATCATTTCAAATTGGTTTCTTGAACATGACAATGAGTTCACT
>NC_060150.1:54768936-54771696 GCF_021292245.1 Micropterus dolomieu | reverse complement strand
TTTAGTTGTCCTCCTCCCCAGCTGGTTCTCAGCTGCACAGTAATACTCTCCAGAGTCAGAGGACTGGATGGAGCTGAAGACAAGCTGTGGTTCTTCACTGAGCAGAGTTTGGTTCTCCTTGTACCAGGTGTATTTAGCTGCTGGGTTAGCATCACTGCTGCAGGTCAGAGTCACTGAACTGCCCTCCACTATCTCAGCAGAGGGACTCACTGACACAGAGGGAAGCTTCAGAGCATCTGTAGAAGGTATAAACATGAATTACTGAAATGCTAGACTATGTTATAGACGATTGACTATTTTCATTAAATTTCTCTGTTTGTTTCTTTTTGATTTTCTCTAGTATTTGACAAAGTGGATGTCCATAGTGCTGATTATGGATCTGTCCCAGGTCTGAATCCTGTTTGTTGAAACTGACAGCCAATAACAAGCCTTTAATCATTTGGTATTTTCAAAAACACAATTTGTCAGTGGTCGTAGCAGCACTTATGTGTTTCAGATTTACCACTACTAAAGACCGTCTGTCTGTCGAGTCTGTCGGCAACAAATCTTCAGAGACTGGTAACTCCATTTTAAAGCTTTACCATGAAAAATTTAAAGTTACAGACTAACAATAGTCTTGTCTTAATGATAAATGTTATACGTCTAATATTCCTGAATCACTGAAATTTGACATAAGAGTTATGAGTTATATCACAACATGCAGGCACGTGCACACATAGACATTAAAAGGGGCTTGAGCAGCTGCCAGAAAGTTTCCTGACTTAAGCAGTAACTTCATCATTTTGATCGTAGACTCCTCATCTAATAACTATCCATTCTATTAGTTTGTTGTATGCTGATAGATCTTTACATGATACAGACAGCCCTCCCTCAAATGTGAAACTAAGTCTATGACACCATCAGTTAGTGTGTGTGTGTGTGTGTGTGTGTGTGTGTGTGTGTGTGAATACTAAAGAAGACCACTGTGTCTGTTTGAACTGATTATTTTCTAGAAACAATTGCATGAGTGTGAGGGAATTAAAATAACTTGTTAAGAAAGTCAGAGTTGTGTTAATATATTTAATGTTTGGTTTAAAAAATAATTTAATAAATAATTATGAGAAGTTCCCTTTTTTAACTTGAGGCCCCGCCCACCAAAATGTCTGTGCATGTCCCTGACAACATGTATCTGAATACTGATTTCTACTGGTGGTATTTTTTTAATTTCCACAAATAATGCTGCTGTGTTTATATTAACATCTAGAAGATTCCAAGAAGACTTGTGTCTGAAATTTTAATTTGTATTGTAACGCCGCTGAAACAGTCCATTAAACTCACACACTAAAGGAGAGGGGAAATCCTCATGTCCTTTAAGAGCACAGGAGATGATGTCTCCAGGATAAAACTGATCTTTATAAGAAGATGTCTCCACGCTTTCCATTTTCTGTCCATTCTTGAACCAGACGTAGGAAGGACGATCAGGTAGACGACAGCCGCTGTGACAAAGCAGCTCTGCCTCAGTATAATTCTTGTAGACTGTTGATCTGATCACCTGAACCTGGAGATCTGTGAAGAAGAAACAGAAATATTTGTTCTTTATGTGGAACTGAATCACACTCAGACAGACACAGAGATATAAACAATAGAACATTATGACAATCATGTAATCAATTAATCACACATCCAATTATTTCCCATCAGGATCACTATTCAGCACATTCACTTGTCATCAGATAGTTTAAATGTGCTGTTACAGTTTGTGTTCATCAGTACCTGTGACAGTCAGATTTGTACCAGGTAAACTACTCCTCCATTCAAAGCTCCATGTGTTGAATTTGAAGTGATACTCAGCTGAGTCGCTCTCTCTCAGGTCAGTGATTCTCAGAGTGGAGCGTCCTCTCTCTGTTTCAAGGACCTGAACACGACCTGCATACTGGGAGTCTTCACTAAGGTCCTCAGGCTGTGAGGGATTCTGCCACTGAAGACTACGTTCAGGACTGAACCAGAATTTAGATCTGATATCTGTGTAATAACTGTTGTAAGTACAAGAAATGTCCACCGATGAGCCTTTGACAGCACAGATGCTTCTGTCAGTGTAAGTCACTCTGTTGCATGAATGACCATGGCCACCTGAAAATGAAATATTTTTGATGATTATTAAAACTATAGTCTTTACTGCAGTAATTCACAGCTGGTTGTATTGCTGTGGATGAGTTTGCTTCTTTTAAAAGATACATGAAGTCATGATAAAGAACATCAGCTAAAATGTTCAAAACAGGGTCACATTATTAGAAGATTGTGGAGTGAACTCACACACTGATGGAGAAGGAAAATGTCCTTTAAGGGCACAGGAATAGCTGTCTGGAGGATAAAGGTAGTTTGAATAAGAAGATGCTTCCTTAATTTTCTGCCCATTCTTGTACCAGATGTAGGAGGTTTGATCACGTAGACGACAGCTGCTGAGACAGTTAAGCTGTGACCATGTACACATGTAAAACTTGCATGATTTTGAGCTGCTCACCTGCACCTGGAAACCTGTATCTGTAAAGAAACAACAATATAATTTTACATTGAGCTTTCATTTTACACACATGATAAAAGGCATACAGAATTCACTGTAGTGTTTCCCAAATGTTGAGCATTTGGAGCTAACTTACATGGTTTCCAACAAAAATGTTACCTCTGACAGACAAAGTGACTCCAGGTGAACCAGTAAATCTTCCACCTGGTTGGTTTGTTATGAACCTGAACTTGTACTCAGCTGAGTCGCTCTCTCTCAGG
>NC_060150.1:54764395-54768916 GCF_021292245.1 Micropterus dolomieu | reverse complement strand
TATTCAGCACATTCACTTGTCATCAGATAGTTTAAATGTGCTGTTACAGTTTGTGTTCATCAGTACCTGTGACAGTCAGAGTTGTACCAGGTAAACTACTCCTCCATTCAAAGCTTCCTGCTGTGAATGTGAAGTGATACTCAGCTGAGTCGCTCTCTCTCAGGTCAGTGATTCTCAGAGTGGAGCGTCCTCTCTCTGTTTCAAGGACCTGAACACGACCTGCATACTGGGAGTCTTCACTAAGGTCCTCAGGCTGTGAGGGATTCTGCCACTGATGACTACGTTCAGGTCTGAACCAGAATTTAGATCTGATATATGTGTAATAACTGTTGTAAGTACAAGAAATGTCCACTGATGAGCCTTTGAAGGCACAGATGCTTCTGTCAGTGTAAGTCACTCTGTAGCAGGTTTGACCATAGACACCTGAAAGATAAAAACATATGACCATTTTTAAACCAGAGCTATAGTAAAGAATCACAGTGAGGGTCTCCTTATTAAAAATACACGTAGTTATACAGCTCCACCAGATGGTGTTATATTAGTAAAAGATTGTGGAGTAAACTCACACACTGAAGGAGAGGGGAAACCCTCCAGTCCTTTCAAAGCACAGGAATAACTGTCTGCAGAATAACTGCTGACTGAATAAAAAGATGTTTCTCTCTGAATTTTCTGTCCATTCTTGTACCAGACGTAGGAAGAATGATCAGGTAGACGACAGCTGCTGTGACAAAGCAGCTCTGCCTGATTATATGTGTGGTCTGTTGATCTGATCACCTGAACCTGGAGATCTCGATCTGTGAAGAAGAAACAGAAATATTTGTTCTTTATGTGGAACTGAATCACACACAGAGATATAAACAATAGAACATTATGACAATCATGTAATCAATTATTCACACATCCAATTATTTCCCATCAGGATCACTATTCAGCACATTCACTTGTCATCAGATAGTTTAAATGTGCTGTTACAGTTTGTGTTCATCAGTACCTGTGACAGTCAGAGTTGTACCAGGTAAACTACTCCTCCATTCAAAGCTTCCTGCTGTGAATGTGAAGTGATACTCAGCTGAGTCGCTCTCTCTCAGGTCAGTGATTCTCAGAGTGGAGCGTCCTCTCTCTGTTTCAAGGACCTGAACACGACCTGCATGCTGGGAGTCTTCACTAAGGTCCTCAGGCTGTGAGGGATTCTGCCACTGAAGACTACGTTCAGGACTGAACCAGAATTTAGATCTGATATCTGTGTCATAACTGTTGTAAGTACAAGAAATGTCCACTGATGAGCCTTTG
The DNA here is from genome assembly GCF_021292245.1 of Micropterus dolomieu. Classification (NCBI taxonomy): domain Eukaryota; kingdom Metazoa; phylum Chordata; class Actinopteri; order Centrarchiformes; family Centrarchidae; genus Micropterus; species Micropterus dolomieu. Next base: position 54,767,626 of record NC_060150.1, on the reverse strand, counting down.
AAGGCACAGATGCTTCTGTCAGTGTAAGTCACTCTGTTGCAGGTTTGACCACGGACACCTGAAAGATAAAACATTTTTGGACCATTTTTAAACCAGAGTTGGCGAGGAGTCACAATGGGAGTCTCCTTATTAAAATACATGTAGTGTTAAAGCTCCACCAGATGGTGTTATGTGAGTGGAAGATTGTGGGATAAACTCACACACTGAAGGAGAGGGGAAACCCTCCAGTCCTTTCACAGCACAGGAATAACTGTCTGCAGGAGAAATGTCATCTGAATAAGATGTTTCTTTCAGAAATGTTTGTCCATTCTTGAACCAGACGTAGGAAGGACGATCAGGTAGATGACAGCTGCTGTGACAAAGCAGCTGTTGGTTGCTGAGCTGCACATGGAGATCTGGATTTGTGATGAGGGAACAGGAATATTATTTTAGAAACTATCAACATACACACATAAAAATACATAGACACAACACAGTTATATTACTGTTTCCTAGATGTTAAACATTTGAAAAAAATTTAGATATGAAAGGAAATGTTACCTGAGACAAACAAAGTGACTCCAGGTGAACCAGTAAATCTTCCATCTGGGTGGTTTGTTATGAACCTGAACTTGTACTCAGCTGAGTCGCTCTCTCTCAGGTCTGTGATTCTCAGAGTGCAGATGTTGTTAGAACAACTGTTCTGCAAACGACCTGCGTATCTTGAGTCAGTTTTCAGATCCACATGTACATCTCCATTCATCTGAGTAAACCAGAATGTTTCCTCAACTTTAGTATCACGGCCATTTCTTCTGGATGGGTATGTGAGGGTGCAGCTTATTTCCACTGTTGATCCTTTTAAGGCACAGATCTGAGTAGAGGTGTAAGTCACTCCCCAGCCATCCTGACCCTGAATCACTGTAACACAGAGCACATCAGAAAATACAGTCAGACTCAAACATCAGGAGACAGACTTTCATTTGTTGTAGTGGTTTTTCAGTATGTAAAGCTACACTTCCTAAACTAATTTGGCTTCAGTGTCATCCTACCTAAAAGCAAGAGTGTGGAACTTACTAGTGAACGTCTTTTACATTTAAGTCCTTACCAAACGAGTTAGTTATGCTGATTAAGCTTATCACGCCAGCTACATCTCTTGCGGGAGCAACTCTGGCAACAGCAGCAAGTCAGTATGGCATAGTGTTGTAGTCAAGACCGCCCAAACCGAAACCAAATCAAGACACAGACCAGAGGTTATCGAGACCGAGACAAGACCAAGACTTTTAGGGGCTGAGACCAAGTCCAGACCAAGACCAGTTCCCCACATTACATGACACACAATAAAATGTAGAACGAGATCACAGGTACTTCTAAAGTTGATCTGAAAGACCCACATTCCCTTTAAAACCCCCACATACAAACACTGAAAGAGCTGAAATCAACGTAAGCATCTTTATTCAATACTCCTTTTCCATGCTTACCATCGCGGGGAGGTGTGACCGTTGCTAACAGGAACAACACAGTTTTGATTAGGGTGATTGGTTGCATTTGAAGCAATACATTTTGCATCCAATCAAAGTTAGGTTCTTAACAAATAAATCAGACAATGCAAAAGCAATTTATTGATATTCCCAAAGTTATAGTCTTGACTGGTCTTGAAATAAAATCCCGAGTCCTCAATGTCTGAGACCGAGATAAGACCGAGTACAAATGCGGTCGAGTCCGAGATGAGACCAAGACCATCAAAAAGTGGTCTTGCGTACTACAACACTAGTATGGCAGAGCATAAATATATACTGTATGTCAGAAGTGTTAAAATTTCCACACTGCAAGAGGATGTCAGTTTGAACAAGACTGTACTTAGATTATTATCCTAACTAGAACTGAATGTAAGATTTATTGAGTATCACACGTTTTCTTATGTTTTAACTTATTTGTTGGGGAATGTTTGTTTTAAAAATGGGAAAATGGGAAAAAAAACTTTCAAATTACTTCTGGTTTATGCCAAAGTGAACAGAGCTATTGAGAAGTCTACAAATCATTCAGTTTTACATGAGAATATATAACGCAAAGTCAAAGATGTACATGTGACAGGCACATCATAAAGAGGGGGCAGTGGAGGAACAGCTGTGTATTTAAACTGTGTACTTACTGAACAGGATAAAAAAACATGATGAGGGGTGTGATGCATTAAAATAGCGTCTGCTTTGCTCTGTTGCTTTCCTCCTCAGAGTGTAAATGGAAACTCTAGAGAAATGCAGAACATTGAGGCGTGGGAAACTACTGCGATATGTAGATAACAAAAATATCTATTCTAGGAGTGAAATAGTCACAAGTACTGAGGAATTGTGGCTGATTCTCATGTTTGTTTTAAAGGTGGAATTTAAAATTATAGCCGTGTTCAGGATATAGACATATTAGGTACATTTTTAAGTCAACACAAACACACAAGATCAAGATTTTGTGTGTGAACTTCATTTCATTTTAATTTTATCTTCTCAAACCAAGAAATCTGAATTTGCAGCGTCTGGCAGTGAATCTGTGGCATATTCAGTAATATCTGGAATATGATTTAATTTAACGCTCCCTTCATTTTACTGTTGTTTTATTGTTGTAGTGTTTGCAGGTGGATAAGTAGCAGGGACATATCCTTTGCAGCTGGAGGCTTCATTAGTCACCAGCTAGTCAGTAAGTGTGAATGACAGTTAGAGCTGGCAGGTAGTGTACAGTGGGTTTTTAGAGACTTTTACTGAGATCAGCTGTCTGCTGCTGCTGGAAACAAGGCTGACGAGAGTGTCCTGTGGAGCTGAGGGGAACTGCAGATTCAGGTGATAATTATTCTAAGTATCTTTTACATTATACAGTTAATTGACCCATTGCTATTAGTGCAACTTTAAGTTTTGTTATCTGCCTTTCTTGTGACATGAAAGACGATACTGACTCATGTTATTTTCATGTTATTTCCTGTATTAATTATGCTATTACAGAGCTAACAGCTTCTAAATTTACTCTTATGCATACAAATGCTGGCTAAAGTTGAGTCTGGAGGACAGCAGAACAATGTAGGAAGTTCCACAGAGCAATTTTTATATAACAAATTATTTATAGGACTTGTACAGTTATTACTTCTATCCACACAAATATATTTTACTGTTTTTAATGGTGAACAATACAATTTATAAAGTTTACATTGTCATGGTAAGATAAATACAGAGATGCTGCTGGTGTACAGAAAAAACAGCTCTCTGTTGGTCA
>NC_060150.1:54760109-54764295 GCF_021292245.1 Micropterus dolomieu | reverse complement strand
CTTAATATTGACATTTATCTTTCAAACCAAATTATTATCAATGTAAAGTTCAGTTTAAGTATTTTTTAGAGCAAATGCTGCTTGTTCACTTTAGATATCATTGTACAGTAAGGTACACTAGCTCAGATAGGTAGATGATGGACATGTGTTCCTCTGACCTCTAAAATATGCTCCTTAAAGTTTTTTAATCCATTTGTTAACGATTTGCTATTTATTGATTGACGATGAATGAGTGAGTGAGTAAAAATATAATATTAAATGAAAAAGCATTAAAGAATTGTAGATTCCTGAGGACCGTGCTCTTGGATCCATGTGCTGAACTGGGTCCAGCATTAGACAGACTAACCAGATGTAACTGCGCCACAGTACAAATACAAGTAGACTACACCGATTGGGGTTTCTGGCAGCTGGCTGTTAGCAGTGCTAGCATTCAGGTGTGTGTTTGACGTGCTCAACAATATGCAGCCTAGTGTTTACCTTTCTACCTAAAGCCTCTTTGTTTAGAATAATATAATTCTGTTAAACTTGCTGCATTTTCTTTTGTTTGTGAACAGGCTACATCAAACAGTACACATACACATACATTTGTGTCAGACCATGTTTTCTTTATTTCAGCCATTGAACAGTCTCTGTAAGCAGCGGAGCAACAGCAGTGACTGCCAATGTGAAACTTCCTGTTGTATGCATTGAAGTGCATTAACTATTTCTGGATGATGTATGACCTCTAGTGGTTGTAAGATGTAACAAAGGAGGAACTCAACTGACACATTTTTGTAATTGAAGCTTATTGTGGTCACAATGATTTCTAGGGGAATATTAAAAACGTCAAACTTTTCTAACTAAAAGATTCGCAGTCTGTTAGCTGTGAGAGGACAGGGTTAAAGGTTTGTCAATTATCAATGTAATAAATGGGTTTAGAAATAAATGTTACAGATGATCACAAATTTCCAGCAATGTAAATATCACGTCAAAATAGCATGAGGCATATCATAAATATAAATACAAAGTAGTTAGTTCATTTTAGTTAAGTTTATTTGATAGTTAATTTTCTATTTTCAGAGCCTCACTCACAACTAGATGGTAAGTCAAAGTTATTTAATTTTTTTTGTTTTAGGGACATAAATGTAAGATTGCTGGAGGACAGCTGGCCCTGGCAGGCCAGTCTGCAAACCTCTGGGTTCCACTTCTGTGGAGGATCCATCATTAACAATAAATGGGTGCTGACTGCTGCTCAGTGCTTGTACAGGTAAGCATTGAGGGTAGGGCTGCAATAAAAAATAACATACCATGCAGTGGTTCCAAACACTAGGGTTGGGACCCTTCACAGGAGTTTTAGGATAATGATTCATTTTGAGGACTCACCAGGTGTGAGAGGAAAGAGGTGGAACGCAGTGGCTGTAATGCAATCTCTGAACCCAGACCGTCTCAGTATTTTATTAGCTTTGTGAACTGTCCACCTTTATGTTTACCAGGAACTACCGTTAAGATCCAAAATCTCTTTTACAAGAGAGACCTGGCCACGGTAGCAGTCATACATAAACACAACATATTAAAATGCAACATATACAACATAACAAAATTCACAACCACATGCCTCCTTTACCACATTCTTTATGACACTTTTTTAAATTTATCAATTGATAAACATATCTCTAATTATATTCTGCACAACAGGGAAATATTATGAGCAATAAATATATTTCAAATTCCATACATATCTCTCACTCAGTTTAATTTAAATTTAAAAAATCACATTCCACATTACTCTATTTACAGGAGGGCCTAGCCAAGCTAGCAAAATGTTACCTTTTATAACAATGAATACAGAAAAGGTGCAAAACACTTAAAACAAAAGTATAACAAAAAGAACATTTGACTTGATTGTAACTGGTGTTATGACCAGGGCTTGACATTAACCTTTTTGTTCACTAGCCAATGTGGCTACTGGTTTGCCAAAGTTATAAGCCACGCAGTATTTCACTAGCCACATTTTTGTTGCTCGAAAATTGAGAGGGGTCCAACTGCAGACCTGCACTGTCAGGCCACCTCCTCTGTCAGGCCGGTCAGTTTTTTCAACGCATTCTCATCTCAATGCGTCATAACTGATGCTTTCAGACAGCGTGACAAAGCGTAAGGATTTTACCCTAAAGGTACCCTTCAGCATCTGTATGAAACGCCCTCGTTTGCTACATTGCAGCAACACAAGGGAGGCTAACCCTACCTGTTAGCTTTAGGGTTAGCAGGTCGTCATGCATAAAGTCAGTGACTTAGGTTTAGGTACTAACATTCCTGATGGTTATGGTAAGGGTAGGGGCTTCGGGGGCCACAGACGCAAATAACTACGTTTTGTCACCTTTTCTGAGCGTTGGTATTGGACGTGATAGGTCACAAATTATTTAGAACATTATAGCCTAAATTGTCGTCATTAATTGTATTGCCATCATTTCATTAAGTGCAGTGTTCTGTTACGTGTATCTGTGAGGCTACACGGAGTATCAGAGTAGGGAGCAGCAACTAAAAACGAATAGAGTCCTTAAAAGGTAACATCCAAAAACATGAAACAGCTACTCTAAAAAGTGGGAACACACGAGAGACATGGATCTGACTACTACAATGAACCAGCCCTGAGTGAAGGAAGCAAACCACTTAAATGCAGGTGAGGGAGAAACTAATCACACACACACGTGAAAACACTAGACAATCAGTAAGACCACAGGAAGTAAAACAAGACAACGACACTGGAGGTAGGCATCTACAAACTAAAACAGGAAATACTCAAAACACACACCCACCACACCAGTACCATGACACAAACTTTCTAAACTTTGATGGCACATGGTTTCCACAAAAAAATCAAAGACATAGAAATTTAGGCAAAACGGTATCATTTGTTTGTTCTCTTAACATGAAATATTCCAAAGGTACATATACACTCAGTATAACTATTTTGTGATAACTTGTGATTACATTAAACCCTTAAACTTCCATGTTCAACTTATAGCTCATGTTTTTTGGTAACAACAACCAATGAAAATCTTTTTGGCAGTAGCTGTTAAAAGAAAGGTCCCTTAGCGGTGTACATGACAGGAAACATCTGTACCCTGACTCCTTAATTATCTTTTCCCTACCTCCATGACTGTTATTTATAAATGGTTTCTCTGCACATAGGCCTTAAATTCCTGACAAGAAGGTACAAAGGGAGAAATGAGAAAGGTCTCATGATTTCCTTTCTTGCATCTTTTCTTTCAAATTGGAGAGAGAGAGACACAAGGAAAGTGCTATTTTCCCCCCAACAACCTTCAGACAAGTAAGCCAGAGACCGAACAGTAAAGCCGACCAAAGCCTGTCCAGCATAGTATAGAGCAGGCAGGTAAAAATATTAGGAATTCTCATTAAATGATGACGTTAATATCATAATATTATGTCTTTTTTTTTTTTTTTCTTGAAATGTCAAAACACCCATATGTGGGATAGATTTTGAATGCACCACTCCCTGAATAAAACAGAAAGTCAAACGCAACAACATTGTGATTCCATACGTGTCTGGAGTAGGAGGATTTTCAACAAACATAACATCCCTGTGTTTTTTAAACCCAAGAACACACAAAGACAGATGCTGGTACACCCCAAAGACCGCACACCCAAACACAAGAAAAGCAATCTAGTGTATGCGGTCCAATGCAGTGAGGAATGCACAGACCTGTATATTGGGGAGACTAAACAACCACTACACAAACGCATGGCTCAACACAGAAGGGCCAACTCCTCAGGTCAAGACTCTGCAGTCTACTTACATCTGAAGGACAGAGGACACTCGCAACCGCACCAACCAGGAACACTAACGAACCAGCGGTATCGATGACCCGGGCCAACGACCCCACTGAGGTTAAATAGCTGAGTTTCCCTGCCAGTCAGTCAGAACTGAAGAAGTCCTTTGGATGAGGGACGAAACAGTGCTAACCACTGCATCACCATGCCACCCGAGTTTGATTTTGTCGACAAAAATAATTCATTTTGTAAGTATAACAAGGACTGTTTACAATACATATTTGGGGAGGTGATGCAAGTACAAATGTGATACTGTAATAAAGAACATTTTTGACAATTTGAGCTTTCAAGAGTTAGATAAGAAGACTAGCAAAAGGCCAACTTGTATTTTGTTTGTTTAACTATACAAGAACTAAAG
>NC_060150.1:54612094-54760089 GCF_021292245.1 Micropterus dolomieu | reverse complement strand
ATATATATATATATATATATATATATATATATATATATATATATATATATATATATATATATATAAATTATTCTCATTGGACTTTAAACTTAACATTATATTGATATTAATTTATTCAATTCTTAATTCCTAATTCTTAAAGAGAGATTACTAACCCAATTTTGTGTCATCACACTTTTCTGGTGTCCTAGGTTCTTTCCTGTGTTATTAAAGCATAACAAAACAAGTCATTAATCTGATAGCCCCCTTGAGTACGTTTCGTTACGTGTAGCTGTGAGCCTACACGGAGTTACAGAGTCTGGTCCCAAACGCGGACACGGAAAACGGAAGAAATGCAGTTGGTGAGATTTATTGGAACAAACGGGTGAAACTTATAAGTGTTGAGATTGTGGCAGTCCAAATACACACAGGGAGCAGCAACTGAAAACGAGTGGAGTCCTTAAAAGGTAACATCCAAAACATGAAACAGCTACTCTAAAAAGTGGGAACACACGAGAGACATGGATCTGACTACTACAATGAACCAGCCCTGAGTGAAGGAAGCAAACCACTTAAATGCAGGTGAGGGAGAAACTAATCACACACACGTGAAAACACTAGACAATCAGTAAGACCACAGGAAGTAAAACAAGACGATGACACTGGAGGTAGGCATCTACAAACTAAAACAGGAAATACTCAAAACACACACACACCACACCAGTACCATGACACAAACTTTCTAAACTTTGATGGCACATGGTTTCCACAAAAAAATCAAAGACATAGAAATTTAGGGAAAACTGTATCATTTGTTTGTTCTCTTAACATGAAATATTCCAAAGGTACATATACACTCCGTATAACTATTTTGTGATAACTTGTGATTACATTAAACCCTTAAACTTCCATGTTCAACTTATAGCTCACGTTTTTTTGTAACAACAACCAATGAAAATCTTTTTGGCAGTAGCTGTTAAAAGAGAGGTCCCTTAGCGGTGTACATGACAGGAAACATCTGTACCATGATGCCTTAATTATCTTTTCCCTACCTCCATGACTGTTATTTATATATGATTTCTCTGCACATAGGCCTTAAATTCCTGATAAGAAGGTACAAAGGGAGAAATGAGAAAGGTCTCATGATTTCCTTTCTTGCATCTTTTCTTTCGAGTTGGAGAGAGAGACACAAGGAAAGTGTTATTTTTCCCCCAACAACCTTCTGACAACTCTGATTGGCTAGTACTCATTTCCTCAGTTGATTAGATTGGTTGAGGTTAGGATGGAGTAGGCCCAATGGGGTAAGCCAGAGACCGAACAGTAAAGCCGACCAAAGCCTGTCCAGCATAGTATAGAGCAGGCAGGTAAAAATATTAGGAATTCTCATTAAATGATGACGTTAATATCATAATGTCTTTTTTTTTTTTTTTCTTGAAATGTCAAAACACCCATATGTGATAGATTTTGAATGCACCACTCCCTGAATAAAACAGAAAGTCGGTCCAATGCAGTGAGGAATGCACAGACCTGTATATTGGGGAGACTAAACAACCACTACACAAACGCATGGCTCAACACAGAAGGGCCAACTCCTCAGGTCAAGACTCTGCAGTCTACTTACATCTGAAGGACAGAGGACACTCGCAACCGCACCAACCAGGAACACTAACGAACCAGCGGTATCGATGACCCTGGCAAACGACCCCACTGAGGTTAAATAGCTGAGTTTCCCAGTCAGTCAGAACTGAAGAAGTCCTTTGGATGAGGGACGAAACGGTGCTAACCACTGCATCACCATGCCACCCGAGTTTGATTTTTGTCGACAAAAATAATTCATTTTGTAAGTATAACAAGGACTGTTTACAATACATATTTGGGGAGGTGATGCAAGTACAAATGTGATACTGTAATAAGAACATTTTTGACAATTTGAGCTTTCAAGAGTTAGATAAGAAGACTAGCAAAAGGCCAACTTGTATTTTGTTTGTTTAACTATACAAGAACTAAAGTGTAAAAACAATAAATCAAAATGGTGAACTTCTTTTGTAGCATGTCGTTATATCACTCCTTTGTTAACTTTCAATCAGAATTTTATCAGACAGTAGATAAATCACTTGGTCTGTTGATGTTTTGTACTTACACTGGACATTAATAAATACAGGTGTAGATTTGATCTGCGGTTACTCATTCTCAGACTTGCAGTAGTAGATCCCTCTGTCCTCAGAGCTGATGGAGGTGAAATAATAACTTCCTTCTGGTCCTTGTACCAGGTGTGTTTAGCTGCTGGGTTAGCATCACTGCTGCAGGTCAGAGTCACTGAACTGCCCTCCACTATCTCAGCAGAGGGACTCACTGACACAGAGGGAAGCTTTGGCGCATCTGAAGTTGAAGATATGAACATACTTAAAGAAGAGAATAACATAGAACATTTGAATTGTTAATTAATAACATCTAGATTATTTCTACCATAAATAACCTGTTCTTTTAGTTATTTTTAATTTAATCATGGCCTGATCACTCCCTGTCCAGAGAGCTGATCCCAGAACTGTCTTTTATCTTAAACATCATAATAATGGCACTATAAACTCACACACTGAAAGAGAGCTGTATTCCTTGTGTCCTTTGAATGCACAAGAGATGATGTCTCCAGGATAAAAGTAGTCTGTATAAGAAAATGTTTCTTCCTGAATTTTCTGTCCGTTCTTGAACCAGATGTAGGAAAATTGACCGGTTGGACTGCATCTACTGTGACACTCCAGCTCTGCCTCGGTAAAAGACTGGTGAACTGTGACTCTGGTCACCTGCACCTGCAGAGCTGTATAGTAGAGGAAGAAACAATATTATTCTAATAAGCACAGGCACATAATTAATACAACAGTCACAATTCTTGAGTTGAGCTTTAGTAATTGAATTCAAATGAAAATTTTATCAACTGCACATACTCATAATTAGTTATTAGTAGTATTTTAAAATGTACTGTGTTGGTTAATATACATCAGTTTGTGTTCATCAGTACCTGTGACAGTCAGAGTTGTACCAGGTAAACTACTCCTCCATTCAAAGCTTCCTGCTGTGAATTTGAAGTGATCAGCAGTATTACAACTAAATACCATACTGAAGTAACATACAGCAGATTTTTGTTTTGGGATGGCATTTGTGGTCCTGTAGAGGTCAGTGGTCAAAATATAGTACAGACACACAGGTGCAATTTGAGTTCCACTGGAGTTGCCCAATTTACAGATTTTTTCTTGCTTACACATGATCAACGGTTAGCTCTCATGTTTCAGAGAACAACTAATGCCAACTTGGCGAAAGAAGTGGAGCCTGAAGAGTAGTAGAGGAGAGGGGCAAGCAAGAGGAGGACCAAGACCATGGCAAAGAGCAAATATCCGTTGTCCTATGAGATTTGGGCCACTTAGATTGACCACATAGTCAGTCAGATGAAAGTCCAATTAAACCTGAGTTACTTCCCTGTGAAAGAGAGACTTTTTACACTTGCATGTTAGGTTAATGTCTACCCTTGACCAAAACCTTGGCTTAGAGCTGGAGTTGGTCTGCAGGCACTGCACAGTGGCTGTCCACTGCTCCTAATACTTATGATGTGTCAAATGTGTGACAAATAGTCAAAAGTGTCAAATAATCATTAACATTACGATGGTTACCATTAACACTACCATAAATATCTGTACCATTTTTCATTTAGTCTATAGCAACATTACCTTCGCTGTCTGTACCTCTGTGTGTATATTGTGTAGGCTGCCTCCCTCCCTACATCTCTCTCTCTCTCTCTCTCGCTCTCTCTCTCTCTCTCTCTCTCTCTCCCCTTCACCCCCAACCGGTCGAGGCAGATGGCCGCCCACCCTGAGCCATGGTTCTGCTCGAGGTTTCTGCCTCTTAAAAGGAAGTTTTTCCTTGCCTCTGTCGCCTAGTGCTGCTCTTGGTGGGAACTGTTGGGCTTCTGTAAATATCATCACAGAGTACGGTCTAGACCTGCTCTTTTATGAAAAGCGCTGTGAGATAACTGTTGTTGTGATTTGGCGCTATATAAATAAAATTGAATTGAATTGAATTGAAATGCAGAGAATGAACTTCACTATGTGTTGTAGTGGGTATGATTGTTTGTGACATTAAACCTGATATGATGGATTTGACATACTCAATACTGTTGATGCAAAAAATGCAGTGACATTAAACCAAATTCACACTCAAGTCATTGAAGATCAGACGTTTCCAACACACTAAAACCAACAAAGAAATACCAAGTATTGAGACACATGGTGTATAGTGTCATATTTACCAACAGGAAGCAACAGTAGACATGTACCTAAATAAGTACAACACAATTACAACACACTTGTGTCTGTAATGCTGATTTGCTATACTAAACACAATGTATCACTTTTCTTAACACAGTGTTTATCAATTATTTACATGTTTTCTTGGGGAACAAAGTATAATATCAATCAGTCAATCACTTTATTTGTCGCATGTAATCATAAAGGTACAATCACAGAGAAGTGGAATCCCCAATAACTATAGTTGGTCAAACTATCTGCAAACCATAGTAACCCTACAATGCTGCCTGTTATGTTAATGCAGCAAAATGTAAATTACATATGACTATTTAGTGATCAATAAAGCGGCTCGTGCGTTCCGCTTGGTTTATTAATTGGAACATGAGGGCTGCTGCTGCTGCTGCTGCTGCTGCTGATATGCAGTGATGGCCACTCCCTTTTCAAGTTTGTGTTCAGTGCAATGTTTAGAGCATGAACTGTTCTGTTTCAAAAAGGAGAAATGAGAATTGGCTGACCACAGAAAACTATTTTGGTGGCGTGACAACAGATAAGACAGTGTTGTTTGTTCTTAGTTTCAGTTGCAGTGTTTAGTGTTACGGATGTGTATTTTGGGAAATGTGTTAATGCAGATGGCATACTATTTACAAAATGTGTGTAAGCAATGGAGAAGAAAGTTCTTTAAAAAACCTGTGAATGTAAATATACAAGCAGTAACTACAGTATAGGTTAAATGTTTCACCATATGGTGTTGTGCTAGTGAAAGGAGCAGGGAAATCCTTATAATTCAGCACAGGAATAACTGTCTGCAGGATCAAAATAGTCTGGATATGAAGAAGATGCTTCCACCTCAATTTGCTGTCCATTCTTGTACCAGATGTAGTAAGGACGTTCAGGTAGATGACAACTACTGTGACAAAACAGCTCTCAGAATAGCTTATCTTCTCACCTGCACCTGGAGATCTGGATCTGTGAAGAAGGAACAGAAATCATTTGTTCAGGCTAAACTGCTCATAAATATGCAAATACGTAATTATTTATTTTTTATTGAATTGTTTGTATTTGAATGTGAACTTGTACTCAGCTGAGTCGCTCTCTCTCAAGTGCAAGTTGTCTTATCGCAGTAAAATTTCAACGACCTCCGTACTCTGGGTCTGTTCTCAGATCCGCGGGTCCTTTCTCCTGCATTTCAGTAAACCAGAACATCTTTTTACTGTGGATGGCTGTCTATAGATGCAGCGTTCGTCGACTGTTGATCCTCTCACAGCACAGATCTGAGCAGAAGTGTGAGTCAGCCCATTCCTGCTTTGTACCACTGTAACACAGATCATTACAAACACATTAGCAGACACAATCAGTTTCACAATATGTAACATATGCAAGATCAGATGTCTTTTATCTGCAGTGGAGGTATGCCAAGATGACTTGAGGCAAAGATAACCTCAGCAAACCTTACGAAACTTTGTAAACAGTTTCCAAACAGCATATCTGGGTTCTGATTAAATGAACAAAGGCATGGGGGGATACAAAAATGTGTTTTACATATTGCAAAGGAACAATGGAAGATGTACATGTACGTGTAGTACATTTGCTTAGAGAATTTCCTCTCTGTGGTCAAATGTGAAAACAATAATAATAAAATAACAAACATTTCCTGTTTCTGTGTCTGTACGACCGTTTATGGCACGTACTGGCCTTATGTTCAATTCTGCTGTGTCAGCTGAAATTAGAAAGCAGAAAGAGGATTTCCGTTCTTGTAAAAGTAGGCGTGTGCATTTTAACAGCACCAACTACATTTTGTTTTTACATTTAAACAATGCAGGCATCAACAACTTATTTGAATTTTGAGAACAAGACAGTCTCAGGTTGGGCTGTGATATTGACAGAATGCAGAAGAATAATGTCTTTTGCTGGTTATGATGTCCAATCAGGTTGTATTGCTGTCAAGTGTCACTGAGTTATCCTAATGTAATGTCAGCATGCACATGCAAAAACAAAAGCAGTGAAATGTCAAGCTATGTTGGCATTACTTCAAGTGCTGCTGAGCAATGCTAAAGCACTAATACAAATGCTACCATAAGTGCTAATAAAATTACAACATGCTAACCTTAAATTTAGCATTCAAATATAATAAACATTGTTTACCAATATTAAAAAGACATGGCAACATTTAAAGCAATCAGACATGTGACATTTTTTTCCAAATACCAGATATTTATGATTACTTTTGTTTCTATAAATACAGTTAAAGGTTAAGTGTGTAAGATTTAGTGGCATCTAGTGGTGAGGTTGCAAATTAAAACCAACTGTCTGCTCTGTGAGCATGTGAAACAGTCGCTTCATAATCAATTTGTTGAAAAGGGTAATAAAAACATAACGTTTCATTATGTGAGGTATTTGTACACCACTGAAATCATAGTTATGGATCTTACATTGTATTTCTGTCACAAGGTTCCCAAGAAATATCACACACTGGACCTTTAAAATGACGATAGGAAATGGGAATGTGACGTCATCAGCAGCAGGTCACCTATTTTCACAACTGTCACCTGCACACTATCACTACTACATAGGTTGTCTCAACCCTTTCAACTCTGTGTAACTCGGATACATCTACAAGGGTAAGAATGCCACCCGCTGGCTATTTACTGTAATTGTAAAAGAGAACTGCTGAAATAACACAAAACATTAGCGTGAACCTTCACAACACGAAATATGGCAATATACATTCAGACATAAAGGTAGGCTAACAATATGTGTTTTCTTATAGCTAGATAGATATAATTATGCATGATTAGCCAAAGTGTCTTTAGCATTCAGTTAGCTGTCTCAACTCTTAACCTTTGCATAGTCTGCATTTGGCCTGTAGATCTTAAGTTCCTGTACCCACCCACATGTTAATTGGACATAGGCTTAAAGACTTAATTTTGAATTGTAGACTGGTGTCGGTGCCTAACACCAGACAGTTGCCAAGATCATTGACTGTAATTGGTGGCAAGCTGTCAAGATTCCTAATATGAATTATTAATGCACTTCCAGTTGTAGGCTACTGTACAGTCAATTAAGGTTGTCCTGTAAAGTCTGCAGCACATTGCATCTCCTCACACATCAAATCCACTTGTTGCTGCTGTTAAACCCATAGCTGCTCCTCTCATCTCTGCTTGTTAAAACAGCAGGTAGATCGTGCATGGGCAACTTTAGCTTGAAAAGGATGTGGTTGTGAAAAAAAACAATGTGTGTGATCCTTGTGGCTGGCAGCTGTACAAAATAGAGACCAGATTGCTCAAAACGTCCGCTTCACATCATTGGAAAACAAAATTTAAGAATTTGTTTGAGGCCTGTAAGCACCTGCACTGCCCATCCTCACAACTCTTGAGGACATTTCGTGGACAGAAAAGCACTATGTTTTAATCACTTCTTCTCTACCTGTTGTGACAGTTTAGATTAAATTAAATACGACACAGCTGATCTGAAATCATCCTGCCATCAGTACTAAACAGGACTGTCTGGAGTTAAACTATCTAAAAAGACAAGCAGTGTGGGAAGATACAATGTCCCGTACATCTTCCCATAACTTCAAATGGATTTTCCTGACTTAAAGTTCACATTTACGCTGAACTACTCAACTAATCCACATGCAAACAGAAAGGACTAGCAGACAGGAAAACAGCAATGATTGATCCAGCAGCTGCTGATTGCCACCTGCAGACTTTACATATGGAGATCCCAGATCTGTGAGCCAGTGGGAAGATAGTAGGGTCCCCATGAGTCAGTGTAAAAAGCAAGTAGGCTACTATGTTTAGTATTCAGTATCTTCTGTGGAAAGAATCTGCTATAAATGAACTAAAAATCCAAGAAAGCCACACAGAGTGAAATGCTAAAGTATTACTGGGCGGATATAACTTCATCACTAGTCTTTTACAAAGATGTGTGTGACTAGCATTAGCATTTCAACATTAGCACAGGATCAAACATGTGCTTATATTAAACACACCAAGAATACTGTGACACAGCTAGCTATCCCCTGGTCATGTTAGGGTCAAATGCTGAACTAAGGCGACAGTCTGTGACTCTCTACAACAGCAGGTCAGACTCTGTCCCTCCTCTCTGCCTTCTTAGTCGACTGACTGACGCAGCTGTTTTGATAAAGGATGCAAGGCTAACCATTTGTTACATGACCCCAGAACGAGATTATCTTTATTTAGTTTCATTACAGACTGGCTCTATGGAGAAAGTGTTGCAGGTGGCTTGAATGACACACAGAATAACTTAGGTAAGCGTAGTATCTTGACTTGAACCAAATACCATACCTTATTTGGACACTTACTCTTTTGGCACGGTTGTAGTCTTGTTGGCAGTATATTCCTGGAGGGAAAGTCCTGGAAAATTACTACTTTGACCAAAATGTCCTAGATAAGTAAGTGTGCTACATAATATGATCTTTAGTGCCTTCACTTTAGTTAATATGTGTGACTATGCCCCACCCTTCACTGCAGCAATCATAACAAAAAATGTGTTTTGATGTGCAAGTCAGGTTTTTATAAACCGTGCTGAATAAACTCAAAACAAATTTTATGTGGGTTTCATTGGTTTATTGTTTTGTGCAAATATGTACAGTATACATTTCAAATGTTTCATGAAAATACATTTTGTCTTTAAAGCAATTCTACAGTGGTGTGAAAGAGTTTGTCACAGAACTGGGTTTTGGTAGTGTTTCCAATATGGTTCAACCAAATGTATTTGTCCAGATAAAACATTTTGATGACTGATAACTTACTTCCAACAGAGCAGGGATCTCAAGGGTTCTTCTGTGGGGTTTTTCAGTGACATTTCAAATGAATGAAATTCCTTTGAAGACCTTCTTGCATTAGAGGGTTTGTGGTATCGTATGAATTGATTCTTTAAGCGTCTCTCTGAGGGTGGGCTCTGGACGTTGTCAAAGTCCTCATCATGTCAGAGTTGCAACCCCTGACTTTGGCTATCACATAAATACCACATCTGACTCTCTTTCTTTTTCTCACACACATTCAGTTGTCAGTTTTCTCAGGCAGACCATCTTCTCGTTCTCTGTCCTCCACTCTGCTCACTGTCCTTCTTGTTCCTCCTCTCTTTTTAATCCTTCTTTGGTGTGCCTTGGTGCTGGGTTTGGGAGGGTAGGGGATATAGTTAGGGTGTTCATGGTTTCTTGTCTCGACCTTGTTGATCTGGTATGTGTTTGAAGCGGCACTTGTCACCATAGAAACAGCCTGTGGTCTGCCAGTAGAAGCACACATCTCCATCTATTGGTACACACCGTCTGGACCTGCGTGGACAGAACCAGAGGAGAAGAAGATCCTGCATTATATTCACAGAAAATTTCCACTGGGCCACATGTGTTCACTTGTGTGTAAAAAGGATTGTACTGTGATTATGGTGTGTTTTCAAATCCCTGTTTAGTGAAGTTGTTGGCCAACTGGTTGAGCCTTAATAAGAAATAAGGAACTGGGATTTTCTCTTTCAATTTGAATCACCAGCATTATGAGATTTCCTAGAAGAGAACAGTTTCACTTAACTTTGAATCTAAAGTACACTACACTACTGCAAATGCACAATAGGGAGAAACCATAATAATTTTAGGATCATTAACAGTTTTTAAACCTTTATAATAAAGCAGTATTTTGTTTTACAAGTTGTCCTTTTGTTTTGTGCTGCCTTTTTTTTTTTATTGTGCAAGAAAAAAATGGTGGTCTGGTAATGGCACTATCATCTTTGGATATCTATCTTGGCAGGATCATCAATGTGGAGAATGTATTCCCAAAATCCACACCTAACAGCCTAAACTGTCACACACTGACATGTCTAACATTAATTGATAACCAATGCTAATCTCTAAACCCTAAAACAACTCAAACATGTCATGAGCGGGACATTTTTGCAAAGAAAAAAGGCACAACAACACACAGATACACATGTTATCAGTAAGTTACTCGGTACCCTATGACAGCTAAGCTCTGCTGTGTTCCTGCAGTGTTGTTGCTGAGGTTAGTGTTGGTCCTTTGCATGGGGGGCGCGGTCCGCTGGATCCAGCGGTCTGGGTATCTCATCACCAGCTTGTTGCTCCCCAGCTCCACCCCCTGGACAGGATGAAACAGCACAGTTGGTCAAACTTTAGACAAGTCTAAAGTTTGACCAACTGTGCTGTACAAAACTGCACGTTAACATACTCAGACAATAACATCCGAGATGATAAACATCAAGTCGAGTTTGTTCCCCTGAAAACTAAGCCTACCTATTACTCACCTGCAGCTTCTCCAGGGCTTTGGCAGCCATGTTGGCATTCTTGAAGTTGACAAAGGCACAGAAACGCTCGTGAAGAACTTTGATGCTCTCAATCTCACCAAACCTGTAACCATGGAAACGCAGAGCCTCTAAACTACAGCAAAGCAGTGCGGTACAATCTGCAGGCAAAGTGTTGACAATTCATGGTGTAATTATTATAATAATAACAGTAACAGTAGTACACCAACTATTCCACTACTGATGGTAGTGATACTATTACAACTAGTAGCACTAGAGTTAATCCTGCTACAAGTACTACTTTACCTACTACTGTAACTATGCCAAAGCTGCTACTACTTCATACCTATACCTCTGTAACTAGCCTACTGTATCTACAACTACTACTTCTCCCACTTTTACTCTCATTACACTGTAACACAGCCATGTGTCCCATCTTCACAAGTCTAGTCTCCACCATGTGTGTCTTTATTAGTGCAGTTTACCTACCTGCGATGCTTCATGCAGGTGTCTTAAAATAATGTTCTTATCATTATATCAATCTGCAGTTGCACTAATGATGATATGACATGCCATGCCCTAAACCAAAAGGTAAACTGACTTTTACTTGGGTGTTTGACAGTGTTCACTATTAATAATGGGTGAACATAAACACAATGTGTTTGTACATTTTAAAGAGATCCCAGAGGTCTTTCTCTGTAACTTCCAATGTAATGTTCCCAACCCACAGAGAGCGGCAGCTCCTAGAAAATAGAAAAGGGAAAAAAATAAGAGAAGAAATCAAGTGACGGATGTGAACAGGAAGAGACAAAGTAAGGTAAAAGATCACAGGAGTGGATAATGTGAGAGAGATTATTTGTTCATTGTTTGATTATTCGGCTCCCCTCAAGGCTGTGTCTCTCCTCTTTTATACATTATGTACACTAACGACTGCCGTAGTGAACTAACCAATAACTATATCGTAAAGTCATAGTAAGTTTAATGGACTCCACTGAAACATCTCACGGCCCTGGACTACCCTATTTTTTAAAAGAAGCCTTTTTAGACTTAAATGTTACAAAGACAAAGGACATGTGCATTGATTTTAGACGTCACCATCCAACTCCTGAAAAGATGATTATAGATGTTAAAGAGGTTGAAATTGTTGAGTCATATAATTATCTGGGAATCATCATTGATAACAAGTTGACCTTTGAACTAAACACAGATATGCTGAGTAAGAAAAGTCAGCAACGTCTTTTCTGTCTGAGAAAGCAAAAGTTAGTGGACAGATCCCTGATGACATTGTTTTATAAATCTTTTATTGAGTCCGTCTTTTTCATGTATTTGCTGGTATGCTTCTCTTAGTAAAACACATGGTAAATAAAGTTAGCAGCAAAATCATTGGGATTCAGCAGATAAAACTAACTGAACTGTACAACAGACATGTGCTTAAAAAGGCAGAATCCATCATGTCTGATAGTTCTCACCCCCTGCATGCAGAATTTAAGATGCTGCCTTCTGATTCCCGCTTCAGTCAACCACCAGCCAAAACAAATCGATATAAATTCTCGTACCTTCTGCTATCTCTCTGCTTAATTCTGTAAAGAATAGGTAGCGTCTGCACATAAGGCTCACTTGAACTTAAACTTTTAATGTTGTGGTATTCATTTACCCATTGGTCTGACCCTGTATTTTTAATCGATGTTATCGTCTTTGTTGTTATGTACTGTGTGTCAACTTCTTTGCTACCGCAGCAAAACTAATCGCCCCTTAGGGACAAATAAAGGTCTTGAACTTGAACTATTTGTTTAATAGATGCTTTTAGACACACCACCAAAAGTCATTTTTATATTTGTGAAGATTAACAATATCATTTTGTATTACCCACAGCAGACACTGTAATGCTGTAAATATTTCTATGGAAATATATATAGATTGGTTTGCTTCATGTTTGAAATGATACCGTATTGAAAATTTGAAGTGATTGGTGTGATTATGTGTATTGCTTATAGCCATACAACCTACCCACTCTGGTCTTGTGGAGATGTGTGCTTCAGTGCTGGAAGTAAGAGGAGACAAGAGGTAGAAGTCAACGATGTAATGACAACAGAATAAAAACAGAACATCAATGGGAGGTATTTAAAATAACTGTGGTCTCCTTTAAATTATCGTTCTCTGGCAGGTACACTTACATTTATTCATTTAGCTGACGCTTTCATCCAAAGCAACTTACAATTGTTATATGGGTCGGAGGTTGCACGCCTCGTTCAGGGATTTGAACCTGGGTCTCTCACACCAAAGGCATGTGTCTTATCCACTGGTCCATCACCACCCCAGGGTTATTTCCCCTGAGATGGTGGGCCACACTTATACAGACACTGTATTAACTTTATCATATAAATAATCTTGAGGTGCAAACAGCTTATCCCCTGCTTATCCCCTCATCATGGTGCAAAGGATAGTACTGCATGTCTAGTATATAGACTACAGATTGCTATTATATATGCAATCTACTGATTATATCTGACCATGCAAGCAACATTTTTCTCTGCCCATTAATACTGTCCTAACTTCAATGCAAAGTCTGTTGTGTGCTGTCGATAATATTAACTTTATAATTTACTGTCCATGTAATGATTCTTTACACTTGTGTCTTGCTGCCAGTATGTAGTGACAGTAGGAGCAGCATGTTGCTGTTATGGATGTCTGATAGGACAGTGCTGCCCCCACGTGGACAGAAGTGTTACTGCGGCTGGCTCTCACTTTTGGCCTCGGGTGAAGTGATGACTGCCTGAACGGTGGTGAACTTCTCCAGCAGCAGTTTACTTTGCTCTTCCTCAAAACCCAACTCCTAAAGTAAAAGAAATTAAAGTTAAAAAAGTCAAGTACATCACTGCATGTATACATCTATTTTCAAAATGCCCTGAAGCAAGACACTAAATCAACATTGGGATTAGGAAACACTCAGCTCCAACTGGTTGAATGAAAACATGCATGAGATTCTGAGATTTTAAAAGAAATCAAGTCCACTCCAACACACCAAGCACTAGTAGTCATGGTCACTGGTCATCAAAGCTACTACATAACCTGTCCTGTACTTCCAGACTGGTCCAGCTCTAACTATTAACAGCAGCTAACCTCATGCTCGTCTGTCTTCTTTTGTTGCAGTTCATTTTTGTTTATAATGTTGAGATGATGCTTTTAAATCAGTTTCACAGTGATATCTTTAAACGTCTTGGACTTAAGTCTAGCTCCTGGTTTTGTGTGCAGGCCGCAGTTAACTTGAATACGTAAACTTTGCCTCAGAAGAAGTCGAGCCTTCTAGTCACTCGTCCTCCTCACCATGAGCTGCAGGACCCGGCAAGTAAAAAGTTTACTGGATGCTTCCTTACAGTGCTGATCCAACTTTAACACCTGCTCAATGGCCTTCTCTGCCTCACTGTACCTCTGGAATGGACACACACACACACACACACACGCACCATATTAAATCACAGAATGGAAATTATTACTTTTTATGTATGTGAATTAGTCTGCTGTACATTAGCTGCTGACCTTTAACCCCATGAGAGCACACCCCTTACGGAAGTATCCCTTTGGCCAATCAGGAGCCAGCTGAATGGACCTCTGAGCATCTCTGAGGGCAGAGGAGTACTGCTCCAGACACCAATAACAATAAGACCTATTCCCGTAGAACCTGAGAGGCAAGATGAAGACATTTATTTAAACCAAGGTGAATGTGAGGGAGACAGGGGGAAATGAGGTGGTACGATCAGGAACAGGGTTAGTGTAGTTGAGTTGGGGTCAAAGTTCACATTTCAGCTCACCTGTGGTCATTGGGGTCACAGTAGATGGCTTCTGTGAACATGTCCACTGCCTGGCTGTACTGGCCTTGCCCGAACATCTGAATGCCCTGCACTGGAGAATATACACACACATATGCCTTTCTGTCAAGGAAGTGCTCCTAATAAAATCAGCTAAATTTTTACTAACCAGGACTGAATGGAAACACTATTATCTTTCAGATATAATCTTTCACAGCTTTTAACCACAGAGATACACATCTCAGTATCTGTCATATAAAGCTGTTTTCATGGGAGAAAAAGAACCACTAAGTTATATATATATAGTGTTTTATCCAAGTCAGAGTTTTATAAACTATTTTCTACCTCTCATACTTCATACTATGTTAGAAACAGCACAGCATATCAAATCAAATGTCTAGCTACTGCATTTATACTATTGGTAATTCAGTTAATTCTACTAATTATTATTAGAGGATGAAATTAGCATAAGAAAAAAAGAGAATGAATGAAATTTGGGATCTAATGGACTGAATTTACTCAAACAACACAATGATATATGTGTACTACAGTTATTAAAAGGCATAATATAGATGATTCACCTGTAAGAGACTCCCCCCTCCTCTTCATTTCTTCAGTGCTCTCCACCTGCGATTACAGTTGTGTTATTATAGTTTAGCTAATTTCACTGGTTTCCACATCTTCAGCAAAATAACTAATCTGTCATCAGACAAATCAACAAAATGTGCCACAGAATTACATTTTCATTGTTCTTGGAGTGTGTGTGTGTGTGTGTGTGTGTGTGTGTGTGTGTGTGTGTACCTGGCTGCTTCTGGTCTCGTTCTCCTTGTTCTCTCTGGAGACCTGCGTTGCTCTGTTCTTCAGGGTTTTGAGTTTGATGTGGCTGGCAGCTTTGGCCACAAATGCACTGCTGACATCCCACTCTGGCTCCTGAAACACCACGAAGTAACACAGAACAATCACTAGGCTGACATCGTTTTAAAAAAGAAAGACCTTTTCTGATCAAATGCTGATTTGAATGTTAATCAAGTAAATCAATTTCCAAAAGGAGACTGAAAGCTGTACTAACATATACTTGCTGCTTTACAGTGCTCTTTTCCACAGCGTTAAGTAAGGTTGTGTTTATACCAAGCATGGAACAGTTTATTGAAACTCTGCAGTGTTAACATGTCTAGTTTGGTTAGTTTTAGCAGGGGAGCCAATCAGATGCAGCTGCTACAAAGTTACTGCACCAAGATACCTTAAAATAGAGGTCTTGGTCCTCTTCCAAGGAAAATGAGGTTTGCTTCATTCACCTTCATTCATGTATGAACACAAGACAGTGAATTGCAGCAAAGAGTACAGACAAGTCTACTAATGTTTAGTTGAAGTTGCAAGTTCTGGAAGTGGGTGACATTTAACCCTATAGGTATTACAAAACTTGCACGGCCATGTGATATTTGTTTAAAAGCCCCCAGTCTGCTTATTACTTGGCAGTGTGAACGTAAACAAACCACATACAAAAATTCAAACTGAACATATCCACTCTGGACCAGACAAAGGAAAACTAGACTTGCATCACAAGCATACTGGGGTCCAAGCACTCAACACAACTCTGAACCTTAGGATGCACCAACCTGGGGCTATTGGGAAGTCAAGATCATTGCTGAACAGGGCTTAAAAGGTGGTTAAACACATGTTTGTTTGTACGTCTATGCAGGCTCAGACGCCCTACTGCAGTGCACAGAAACATGATTTGCTCCTGCCTTGGATCATGGAGTCGGCACCAAAGTGTTTTTCACTAAATAGCATTGTGTCCTATTCACGAGTGTTTCTTCATTTAAGTATTTATAATTTTCAATTCTCAGTTATTAAGACCTATTGACATTCAACTAGCCCCATGAGGACCCTTGAGACTTATGCCCAACATTTAGCAAGTGCCATTCGACTCTCTTGGGAGCTATTTGTTTTACCTGTTTAACTTTGCCCTCTTGCCATAAGTAAATTTTAAAGCAATTACATTTTATTAGTAGTAGGAGTACACATCCAACTTTACAGTCAGTGAGCAGAGAAGGATTCGCTGTCTCACTAATTCGTGGCTGTTCAATAACACTTTGCAGGACTGACAAACTATTGTGTCACTCTGTTGCTTCAATTGCCAAAACACTTGGTCACTAGGGACGATTAATTTATTTAATTAGAAGAATGAATGATATATTAAGTTTACCGGACCAGTTTCAACCCACCTCTTCCGAGGTCCTGTGGGACAGCTGGTGGTTGCTCTCATACTCAGTCACAAGGGCAGGGAGTGATTCAGGGTTGCATTTATTTCTGGGTCGAACAGCGATCCATTCCTCATTTTCTTTCAGTTCCTCCTCACTGTCACTCTCTGACAACACTCCAGCCACTCCTTCGTCCTGTTAAAAGTAAAAAGCCTTATTAAAAACATACCCAGAAGAAGTCACACACAGTTTTATGTAACGTAAGGGCAAAAGCTAACAGAATTGTGTCTTCAAAATGAAACATTGAGCAATGCATCTAAAATATTAGTGAGTAAAAGTGAACTTCATTGTTATTTATTTTTGTCATATTTCATAAGTCCAAACACCTGTTGGATGAGTAAGATTGTTTGGATATAGTCATTGAAATTTCAGAAAATTGCTTGGAATCGGTGCAACAATTTTAATTGAAACATCATAACTTAACTGAGCAGACATTAAAACCCATGCACATCGAGGTCTCAGGGTTGGGTCAGCTTTTAGGAAAGCATTGCCGAACAGGGCTTAAAATAGTGGTTGGACACGTTTGTTTGTACATCTATGTAGGCGCAGACGCCCTCCTGCAGTGTACACTGAGATGATTTGCTTCGGCATTGGACCGTGACGGCCATGAGCCTTGTGTCTCATTCACAGGTGTTTTCTCACTCAAGCACTTTTCTTTTTCCAAATACCAGTTAATAAGACCTACTGACATTCAACTAGCCCTTTCAGGACCCTTAAGATGTTTACAAGCTGACTTTTGCTTTGAGTGTGTGCCCAATATCAAACAAATGCCATTTGACTATTTGTTTTATGACATCCACACCCAACGGTTACCTCGAGTTCAATGTGTCAACAACGGCCTCTTTGCTCTGCTGTCTGCTGTGTGTGTAGGAGCTGAGCCCCACCCTCCATCAAACACGCAGAGGAGAGGACAGACAAGCTATCGAGAACATCAAAGGTTTTTTTTACGATCTGGAAAATTCACGTGGGTCACATTTTCAGGACATAAAATACGGAATATGCGTGAAAAATCAAATCCCTGAAACACCAGATTATCTTGAGTTTTTCAAGGAGTGTATTTAAATATTCAAATTCCAGCACATTCCTAACCTTGAAAACAGAAGTTATAATTCAGCATTTTCCAATACTTGACATATGGTGATGATGACATATGGAAACACACACAGCTTTGTACATCGGGCCTTTTATGGTGTCACCTGCTCTGAAGCATCCTCCATCCTCTCCTCTCTCTCCAGTTTCTTCCGTTCTTTCTGCCTCTGAAAGGAGAGCATGGACATGGTGGCTGTGGGATGGCACAGAGACAGGAATGGACACAGATGTAGAAGCAGATGTGCAGTCAGGTGTGTCATAAAAAGCCAGGAAACAAGTGTGGGAACAGTTATGAGGAGGGTGTGGTAAAATGTTAACAACCGCTAAAAAGATGTAAAGACAGATGAGGCGACAGGAGGAAATAAGGGTGTGGTGATGTGAGGAGTGTAGGAGACACATTCAATTGCGTTAGTAGAGCATTCATAAAGACATGAGCTGCAACATGGACACCATGTTTATCTTCGTGACATGTGGATGTTGAGCATGTTACAATAGAAGCTGACAATAGTGGCGATGACGATGATGATGATGAGATACGGTCATTGCATGTCATTTAACTAAACTGTTACACACATTTCTAGTAAGTATAAAAGACACAAATCACCAGACAAAGACGAGAGGGTTTATCACATTCTTACGTCAGATATCCCTCTTTTTAGACAACATAGCTGTACACTTCAGCTAGAAATTGACTTTGGTACATATCCACTTCCACTGATGCTGTACCTGTAAGATATTGTATTACAGTTGGTAGTTGCAGCTCATGAGCCTTGAAGTATATTTTCACGGCAGTGAGACTGAATTATTTTTACTCACTTTCCTTTTTGCTCTCCTCCTCTCTGCTCTCCTTCTTGCTCTCTCCTCATCATCCAAACCCTCCTCACTGTTCAGCATCGCCTGATCAACACACACACACACACACACACACACACACACACAGAGCTAGTTACAAAGGTAACTGACAGATGCACATTTATTTTCAGAAGAGCTTGGAGTCACTTCTTAACTGATCTTTCTGATTGATTTCTGTAGTTTAAATACAGCAATAATTCTGAGAGAAAATAGCTTTTGAGAGAAAAATACTTTGTATGTCTTGAGAAAAGTTGGCCCCTTTCGAAAGGATCCCCCCCCCCGACGACAGCATCTAGTGGACATTAGCGTTACTGCACCTCAAAGCACTTAAGCACTGGTTCATTGTGAAATGTATGCAAGTATTTGCCCGTAGATAATTTAACTGTGATCTGTTTTTACAGTAACCAACAAGTACATTTAACGTGTGTTTTACTAGTAATCCACTGTTTTTATACAGACAAGTCCAATATAATATTTCTATAATTGAGTACAAGGTTAGTTTAGTTTATTTAGTATAGCAATCGTCCAGTATACCTGTGATGGGCTTTGGTCTTTTCTTCTGTCTGTTGGGCTAGGAGCTTCATCTTGAACCTCCATCTCCTCCTCACCGGGCCCATCTAGAGACACACACACACAGATAATCTACCATATATAAACATATATATTTTATTCATTGCATTAGTGTTTTGCTGTAAGGGATGAGACACAGGTTATAACATGGAAAGATAAACATCCCTTTTATATGCCAGTTTTTCAGCCAGTAGGTTTAAACTCTCTTTAAAGACAGACAATGTTTTGACAATGTTTTTGTTTGTCTAGTGTATGTTTTGACTTCCACTGTCCGAGTGACACATTTCCCATGCAAAACTACACTGGTGATACCTGCTGTGGCAGCTTGTGATTGGATGACGAACCAGACGGAAAGAACGAGTGTGAGCCTTTATTTGGTCTGATGTTGGTCCGTCTGTTTCCGAAGAATCAAAAAAAAATTACCACACATATTTAAATAAAAGCCCACTTAGTCTAATAATGGCCGTTATACAAATATTATACAGGGATGTGGTTTGTTCAAATAAGTCTGACTCTGTCCCAAATGAAGGCAGGTACAACAGCCAATATCTATAATTGATGTTTTAATGATGCAGCCTATTCAGCAGCATGACGAGCTGACAGTGTTTCCTAAACAGTGGTGATAAATGTGCAACAAAGCATCACTTATAGTCAACATGAGTGGTGTCAGTCAAGGGCGCTGGATTCTTATTCACAAGTGTGGGAGGGAAAACAGCAAACAAAATGCAGCTGGTACAAGAAATGTAACAGCCCGCTCACTAATGGTTAAAACTATAAACCAGCACAAAAAGGACAAGTATAAAAATAAAGCACCATGTTCTGAACAGACATATTACAAACACTAACTAAAATGTAGATAAATATGTATTCAGTGCCTTATTGGGAATCATCCTCATGTTGATGATACTTGACAAGAACTTCCCCAGGTTTGGGATAAAATCTTATCTTATGTGCTTACTGTTGAAAATATAAACCGGTGAGACACAGCGGAGAAGGAGACACACCAGAGGCAGAAGCGTTGTGAAGGGTAGCCTGGCTATTCACACCAGAAGCTCTTTCCTCTGCACTGGTCAACAAGCAGTTCTGCTTCTCTGCTCTTTTCTAATCACACATAACGTAGCAGCTTATCTTTATTATAACCTCATAAATTAAGTGTTTTTACATTTTCCTGGATTAGTGGCCGTCGCTTCTTGTGCAACAGTGCTGTTAAAAAGGGACCATCGCCTTGCGTGATGATCAGCGGGGAGGGGCTCCTCTCTGTCACTCGGTTTAGACACAACCGACAAATATGTGGAATAAGCACGTCATTTAAAAAACACAATCACAAAGTGAGCGCTATCTGTTGTGAGACAGAATACTGTTTAATACTTTATCTTTTCTTTGCTTCCTCTGGAATCCAGCCTTCAGCTTCACAGTCAATGCTATCAGCAAGTCTTGATGCCCAGCAGACAGAGGCAGAAATAGACTTCAGACATGAGGTTGTGACTCTACAGACAAGACACTGTGTACTGTGTGTAAGGGCACGTGCCAAAGTCAGAATATGTATAAATACCTTCATCTGAACTTCATCCAGTATCTCTTAGCTAAAGCTCAGAGGTCCATGTACAAATGTGTGACTGAATATTGCAATAAAGACAACTCACTCTTCCTCTTGAACCACAAAATATACTGCTTTATACACTTAAAAAGGAAACTAAAAGCAGCAAAGTCTTTTTCACCTACATGTGCTCTATTCTGACAGTAGTCTCAAATAGGCTTCAGGTCCGAGTGGGTAACACAATTAACACAAGTACAGTGATTAGGAAATGGTTCTTACATCTAACGTACTTTGTAATTTTCTGGAAGTGAAAAAGTTGTTTGTTTTCTTTATCTGTTTTTATCAGATTTATGTCAAACAAAAACAAAACTAATAGCTAAAATTAGAAAAAATCACATCTTGGAAACCAGAGAAACTTCTCAGTAAAAGGTCTGTAGGTATATGAAATGAGAAAAGATTTCAGTGCATCGTAATATGGCCCCAGGCAGGCATGTGTGTTGGAAAGAGGGGAAACCTCCTCCCCTCCCCTCATACGACACCAAGAAGTCACTATGCCTGAAATATCTAAGGGCCTCTGGACAGAAATACTGTTCAGGTAATCATTCTAGAAATATTCCAGTGAAATATTTCCCCCTCTCACTCATGTTTAAATTTCCTCTGAATCTCACTGAGATTAATTCTGTTTGATGTTTAAGGTTGTTTAGAAATGTGTTTAAGAAATCTCTGAATGGAAAAGCCAAACATTCGAAAAAAAAAAGTAGAAAACTGTTTCAATAAAACTAAATAAAAAGTGTAAAGTAAACAGACTTAGCAAATAAATCAAGACATACATAAAGCATGTGACTTCAACGCCGAAGCTTCAGACGGAAACAAACATTCATACTTTCTATTGCCAATTATCTACAAATTCTGTTAAAATCTGTCACCATTACATAGTTTGTCCAACACAGATCACTGACAAGTTTATTCTTCAACTGTAAAATGTCCACTTCAGTCAGATCAGAAGGGATCCATACCAAAATGTTTAACCTGCGAGATTTTATAACCTATTCTATTATTGGCCTTATAGATCCAGTATCATTTAGGTTTTAATAATAATAATTAAAAAAAATATAAAAATAATAATATGAATGCTATGATCAATCTCTTACAACCTATTTTACTACAAACAATTCATGTAAACAGATTAAAGAAGAAAATAAACAAAAAGGGGCCAAACCCTATTCATTACTGGGAATTTGCAGGATTATATTATATATATATTTTTATATAGGTATAGGTAGTGTAAAAGCTTTCATCGTTGTTTTTATGAAATAAAACTGATGATACCGAGAAAAACGTTCTGAATAAATGACAGATAAAAATTGCTTGTGGAGAGTATGTACTGCACGGTCTCAAGCCAACACAAGATCTTGACAGATGAAAGGCGAGGGGAGAAAACTCTGTCCAGGAATAGACCGTCCGTTCAGAAACTTTTGGAACGAATAGAAACTGAATCTGTTTGGCATTAAGAGCCACAACACCACCTGACTCACAGCAAGACCAAAGGCAGATGAAAAGGAGGAATAACCAGAGAGGGAAGGAGGGAGTAAGCTTGTTTTGGATAACCATCCACATTTAGCCCATGACAAATTATAGGTTTGTCACAGAAACTCATTCCCCAACATAAAATCTCTTACACGAACACAGCCTATAGAATACTCCACCAACTATTCTACAGTATGTATCGTGCGAAGTATCGAAAGCAGCAGATTCAAACTGAACACAGAAAGTGAAAGCAGAACGTGGATGGTGTGACGTCCAAAAATACTAGTCTGACCGATATGTAGCTTTAACATCAGAAAAAAGTAGGAGTGAGGATGAGGTCACCAAACAGTATGCAACACAAACACAGTGGGAGTGAGGATGAGGTCACCAAGCACAGTCTGCACACACCAACACAGTCCCGAGAAGAGGTCTTATCAGGAAATAAGTGAAAACACCTGTGTTAGCGCATTAAAGGTGATAATTTAAGTTGGATTTTAAAAGCAGACAATTAATAATCAAAAGGTGTTTATGTGTTATAATGTTCTGATGTTTTTTATACATCATGGTTACATGAAAGTGTAAAGTCCTGAGAGGTCTTGCCTCACAACCGCACTGGATTAGCGCTTGTCTTTTTATCATCATTAACAGGCTATAATTATTATTATTATTATTACTGTATTATTCTTACAATTTGAACTAAAACTACTGGAAAGTGGCATCATCCATTTTGGTATGTTATGTAGGTGGTTTGAGGAACAGGAGCTACTTTGTTGAAAGTTTCTTGTCCCTCCTTGAACTCCCCTCTGCCCTCTAATTCACAGATAGATTTTGCACTCTGCTTCATTCGCACTTGTTATAACCGTATTTCACTATAAAGCTGAACAGTGGGCTGCTATTGTAGCAGGAAATGTTTCTGAAAGAAACTGCAGGTGCTAAAACTTTATATTATTGTAACAAGCATTTCAAGATTAGACTTTAGCCTTCAACGGTTGGAGCTTTGAAGGAGGCCTTTGTTTCAGTATACAGTAATTTGCAAATATCCTGGTGCACACGGACAAACAAGAAGACACATGCCACAAAATCACAGGCTCCGACAAGTATTCTTCTCAGCAGATTTTGGAGAGAATTTCCGACTACGCGTCTGTGTGTTTGAAGCCTCAGAGTCTTCCTCAGCTTAAAAAACTGGTCGTAACATCGACACTGACACATGTAACATGGTGTAAACAATTCCATGAGATTTAAATACCTGGGCCTCTCCACTAGTCAGCAGAACTAAAAAAGCCTCTTGGATGAGCAACGAAACATTTTTAAGTCCAGCCCTGTGTTCATTTTGCCTAGACAAGTTATTTACACCACCTACAGAAAAGCCACATCTGTATGCATTAGTGCCAAGTGTCTTTGCGGTTCGTCTGTGAATGTAAAGGAAACCGGAAACCATCATGCGTGCTCATTCAACTTTCCGGGAGAAGTAATTGTTAGTTTTGCTGACTTATTGGTATACTGTTAACAACAGTCACACCCAAACATTACGTATATCACACAAATATTCCAAGTATTCCAATCACCATCACATATTGTTTTCATTTTAATACAGACCAGCCCACAGCCATCAACATAACACACCAAGGGCAAAATCAGAAAGGTTTTGCTTTAAATCTGTGGCCAGATTTAGATGCTGCTTGTCAGACTCTTCTTAGGACTGACTCTCTGATCAACAACCATTTTTACATGATTTTGCCAAGTCTTACTGGTTTTTTAATTCAGCTTATGTTCATAATATTTACTCTGCAGATTAAACTGCGTGGAACCTTTCACAACAATTAGGAAAGAAAAAAAACTACTTGCCAAGTTTCCACATGCAGCACAAATGTGAGCTCACGCATCATCTGCAAAATGTTTGTAAAGTACTTCCATATACTATAGGTTTCAGTAAAGGCAATGGAATTGCATCTGATGTCACAATACAGTAAAAAGGACAGATGTCTGCGATTTTATTTCAACTACAAAAATGTTGAGCACTGTGTAAACAAAGCATGTGTTACTGTTTCATAGGAAGGCCATGCACAGTGAAATCTAGTTCTCAAGGCTGTTGGACAGGGTGGCCTTGACAGTTTCCTCCCCTCTTTTAAACACACACCCATATCAACAGGCACACCTCGCTCTTGCTCTTGCTCTCTCAACATCAGTGTTCTCATTTTTTGTCTTTCTGTTTATGTGCACAGCAAATGAAGGGAATACGTTTGGGTAAAACAGAGAATTCAGGACTAGATTTAAACTTTTAACAGATTTTTCAGAATGCAACATGGGAGTGAAAGATGTCTAACTCTGTTGTATTGTGCTGAATACGGTACTGTTTGCAGACAGTGGTATGGTAACCAGTGTTATGTTAACATCAAACAGACAACAAACGAACCTGTAAGACTCACTTCCATCGATAACATTAAAAATACACATGGTTTTAAGGATAATTATATTCTCAAACAAACATCATTTAAATGGCAGACAGTATCAAGAAATAAAGTCTGCTTCGAAATCTATCATTTGCATCGACATTGTAGTTATTATTGGAGATTTTCACA
This sequence comes from Micropterus dolomieu, assembly GCF_021292245.1. NCBI lineage: Eukaryota > Metazoa > Chordata > Actinopteri > Centrarchiformes > Centrarchidae > Micropterus > Micropterus dolomieu. The sequence goes on along the minus strand of NC_060150.1, from coordinate 54,735,321 downwards.
TTCACGTTGACAGCCTACAGGACAGCAGCCCTTCAGAAGTGAATTGTTTTCTGAATAACAGCATGTGAATGACTCAGCTATTTTAAATCAAGTCAAACAAGGGACTGTTGATTAATGTCATTTTTATTCTACTATTTGATTTGTCTTATTGCACTTTAGCTACATGTATCTTGTCTTTTATATGACCTTGTTTCCCATAAATATTTTATTAATGCAGTTTTAACTTTCGTGAAACACTTTGAATTGCCTTGTTGAAAGGTGCAAATAAATAAACCTGCCTTGCTTAAAAAAGATAATGTCAGGGTGGTGAGTGTTGTGTGGAGTTGAGCAAAGTCATCAAAAATGTATTTAGCTTGCGCGTGGAGGTTTACCAAAGCAGCTCGACATAAGGACTTTAACTGAAGAGCAGCACATTCAAAAGAATCCAATTTCCCATAAAACATCTGCTTTCACTGTAAATAATTAGGCTATTAAACAGAATGACATCTCCCCCTCCTTTCTTGATGAAATCATTACATTACAAAAGGGTTGTAAAATGAAATGCAGCTCTAGCTTTGCTCGTAGAACTGAAGTAAGGAGGGGTTGAGTCAATAAGAACTGCTGCAAAAATATAAAAGCAAGTCTGTACTTGATAATGAAATCATTATTAAAAAGGATTTGCCTGCCAAAGACCTGTTGTTAAATAAAGCTACATTTAGTATGTTAAATGCACTCTTTGACAATTTGACGTTCTTTGTGATAGGGCTGAAAATAGATTGGGTGACAAGGAATTGATACAGAATTTCATATATTTGTAGAATTAGTTGAGTGCATCTGGCTCACTATTACTCATCACAACAGGAATAGAAACAGAAGAACCTGCTTGTGGGCGTTGGTGGGGGCCACCGTGCGAGAAAGTTGGTACATCCCCAATTTAAGAAAGAAGAGGGGGCAAGGACCCGGTCTTTTCCTAGACATCTTCTCTCTCTGCGCTGATGCCAAGAAGATTTTCACGATTTCGATTTTAAATGGTGGTGATGCGAGATGCCAAGTGTCATCCATTAGCATCACATTCAGTTCTTTAATCTCTGATCTTAGGCATCAGCACTTTAACTCCAGATCTGTTTGACAGAAGCACTGTTTTTACACAATGCTTACGAAATTTCGACTGATTCTATTTTGTAGGTTTTCTCAGTATACACTTCCTCTGGCTCTTCCAGGACAGTGAATGCATTATGTCCCCTGAGATGCTGGAAGGGTTGCACTGTGAGAAATGACAAACAAAATGATGACTTTGCATTTAAAACAAAGATAAGCTATTAGTTAACGGGAGCACTTCAGAAAACAAAGAGGCTTCTTACTAAATTATAAAAACAAAAGAGAGGACTGTTATGTTTGTGTCTGATAACATTCTCCAGGGTTTAGCATGATAAATTATTTAGCCGAGGGGATATGCCACCCAGATCCTTACACATTTCATCTTATGATCATGATCTAAACAATAGCCACACTAAATATAATGGATTTTCTGTGTGAAATAGTCACATTTTCTCCAAAGGCAACTAGATGTGAATGTGATTAATTGAGCTTGGGCAACAGAAAAAGAAAATAAAAGATATGAAAACACAGAAGAGCATTGTGGAACCTGCCTGAATAAATAAAGGTTAAAAAAAGAACAACAGAAAAACAAATATGATATCTAAAGTAAAATTAAATATTAAAAGCTATATAGAAATAACAATAAAGAATTACCTCTGCCCTGCTCTAAATTTCTGTGTGCATAGCACACACAAACTGCAACAATAGCATTAACATTCAAAAGGGCACTGTTGCATCTGTGTGTCTCTCTCATTAGCTATATCTTTTCAAGGAAAAGGGAACTCACGTCTGTGGTCAAAGAAAAAGGGAACTCAAGTCTGTACACTGTATCGTCTGCCCCTCCTCTGGCCTATTCACCAAACAGATCACACACAGGCACACTGGCACACCCAAAGACACATAAATCAACAAATCTATAAACAAACGCACATAATTGTGTGTAGATCCAAACTAAAGTGCTCTCGCTGTAACTCATCGACAGACACTCAATCTAATCTGAAACAAGACAAACTGTGGTGAAATCACGTGATGTCACCTGACGAGGAACTTTTACAAAATGTCATATATTCTCATTCACGTCAAATTTTAAAAAACACTGTCAGGTAAGAAGGTGTTGCTTTATTCATATCAAATAATTAGGTCTCTACCTGATTACTGTGGAGCAAAATGCCATGCAATTTAGGCATGAGCCAGTTACCAGTTTCTGGGGTATCCCACGGTATGAAAAAGTCAAGGTTTCAAAACCAATGTGTAATACTGTTGCAGTATGAACTGTTTTTTTAATGTTTTGTCAGAGAAGTAAAGTGCAGGAATCCCTCAGGTCAACATGTCCTTGTATAAAAATCAATGTCTCCAAAACAACCTATGTTTTCAGTTCCCCATTGCAACACACGGAGGTTAACCCTACCTGTAAGCACATCGGCCTTGCGGCGAACAAAAAACACTACATAAAACGCTAAAAATATACTACAAAAATACACAACAAAATGCAAAACCAAAATTAATACTAACACTAGCTAGCTAAGCGCTACTAACACTAAAAAAAATTTAAACTAATGTTAGCTTTTGTTGCAAACTCAAGTCTCCTGTATGAAGGTCAATTAATTATCTAACCATCCACCCAAATACCGTGAAACCGTGATATTTTACCTAAGGTGAGAACAAAGTGAGGAGAATGATATACCAGAGCGAAATAGTCCAAGGACAAGAAGTAGGATGGGCACGTTAGGAAACTCACACTGATTTGAAATAAACCTAATTTATGTCTGGAAGAAATAAATGACAGGAAGAGCAGACTGTGTGTGGGATGCGTTTGTCTAACCAGAAACTGAAATGTCTCCAGCTGCCAAAGCAACGCTGCACACACTAAAGGTCAATGTTTGGCTGTTTCAATGTTTTTAAGGATGTTGCAATGTTATTAATAGGTCGCTTTGGTCAAGTCTAATATTGCTTCTGATTTCTGCTGACTTTCTTTAATTTTGTTAGAGAATTAAGACTTTTAGGGAAGTCATTGGTCACTGTGATGAAAGTCTACATTAGACAAGACACATATTTTATGTCCAAGGAAGGTAATTTACCTGTTACTATGCCAGGCTTCCTGTACAATAACCTGCGGACTATTGTGTGCAGTGACAGGAGTTTTGTTTTGCTTCAAGGTAATTTGAATAGAAACAAAATAGGTTCATTAGTATGGGCCGATAGTATTCAACAAAGTTGTTTAACGTGAGTGTAATCATGTATTAATAGTGTTATCTAAATTAAGAAGAGAAAAATTTATTTTTGGCTTTAATTTTTGCCAGAACTAATCAGCCATGCTGGATCAAGTCAAAATAAGTGTTCCTCATGTGGGAATGTTCTCGCAACTGAAAGTAAATGCCAAACGTCTCCATCTAATCCTGGCCTGTTTTGCACTTCCATCACAGAGGTTTATTTTGGCTCATTGTGTTGTTTCTTGAAGTTTAATGGGACTAGGCTGGGTGATATAAGTTTCTTAAGTCCGGGATTCCCCCAGGAAATTGTTTAGTAATTGGCAGATTCTTGAGAGCTGGTTAACTCATGATAGAAGTAGTTTCAGGAAACCGGAATGTCTTTCGCTGAAATGTTTATTGAAGCTCGATCGAGGAGAATAGAGATGAGCAGCACAAGTGAGTCACTCTGAACCGCCACCCAATTCTGAAGGTTACTTCCTGGCAGGGCGTCTTTAACCCTGTGACATTCACTACATGTCCAAATTAGGTTGTTCTTCACTCAGCTATACATGTGTGGAGATTATATTTTGTACTGGATCCTAAACAAGAAAATATGCTTACTAACATAAGTTCTGTTGTATGTCACTCAGGTCACGTGCAATACATTCTAAAGGGAGAAAACAGGGTTGGCAGCATTTTCAAACTTCTCTGTTTTCGGTCTTTGAATTTTGCCGTTTTAGTCTGGACGGGAAGTGTCAACCTAGCAAATGGTCTGAATTTTAAAACGAAAACGTAGCAGCCAATCTCCTACGACCTTGTTCCTGTTGGGAGACGGCGACAGCCCGCCTTATCAGTACAGCTGCACGGACCAGTCATCCCGAGGAAACAGAATTTAACTATTGCTCCAAAAGAGACAAGCCAAGTTTGCAAATGCCCCGGGGAAACAGTGTGTCATATTACCTTTAGCTTAAAGGAGAAAAAATCCTTTAAAAGGGGAATATTAATTTACTACTACTATTTACTTTACTTGTTTTTTTATGAGAGAGTAGCTTTTCACATGTTTCAGACAAGGATGGTAAATTGACAGTACTTTACATGTCAGATTCACACACACAATCTTACACTGATTGCAGTGGATGCAAAGCAAGGTGTCAACTGCTTATCAGAAAGGAACTAACATTCACGCACAGAAGGCAATCAGGAGCAATTTGAGATCAGTATTTTTCCCAAGGACACTTCAACACGCTGAGGATCATATCATCAGATCAGTGTCTTTCTTAATACCGCCAGCTTTACAGTATTTGAGTGGCACTGAGTGTTACAGCTGTCTACTATGTACTGTAGTTTGAGTACACAAACAAGGTTTGTGTAATATTTACTTTTGGTTTGGCTGAGATATCATTAAAGCTTTAATTCAGGTTTTGTTCCATGATTGAGTTATTTTCAATCAAGGCTGACCGACTGCAGATGTGGTCAAACCAGTTTCTGTACATTCTTGTGGGGTTATTGTACATCTCATTTGCCAGTCAAATATTTTTGGTTAGGTTTATGACATGCTACCTTTTTAGTCTAAACATATCCAACACCCACACAAAAGTTAGCTCTGATCAAATTAGTTCTTTGAGAGTCAAAATACAATGCAACACAAACCACAATAATGTCAGCCAAAAAGAAAATGTGCTGCATAATATGGAATATGTGTTGCATCCAAAATCCCAAGCAGACTTTGTGTGTTTTTTTAGTTTTGACAGGAATCCACGTAAGTGAGCAGATACCACCGTCCTGTTCTTCAGTAGTAATACGTCCAGTACTGAAGTCCATATCCCTCTCAAGTAGTATATCCCCTAGCACTGCTCTCAATGGATGGAGTAAGGGGTTACTATAATATAGCACTATATGTAAATATGTTTAATTACCTTGTCATAAGGCACCCATGTTTATTTGGCACTTTCATGTTACTACATGCCAAGTCAGATATGTCACAGCTTTTGGAAAAATCCATTTCCTATTCGTTTTTATGACATGAATGGTGACATTAACACTCTTTACAAGTTAAAACGGGTATTTACAGTACATTACCTATATGCAGCATAGTTTCAGCTTAAAGTAAGGGGAAATAATAACTTGGCCCAGATGTGCTTTGGAATGGCACACCACAAGTCAATAGCAATAGTAAAAAAAATTCCCTACTGGCCACATTTATACAGTGTGTGTGTGTCACCCTTCCTCTGTGGTCTTTGTGTCATGCAAAAATTACCTTGAACAGTGATCCACTTTTTTAACTTCTTTAATAAGCTCAGAAAAAAAAGCTTCTCTGGTGACATCAACATCCACACTAAAACGGCCCAGGCAAAGACAATCAGCCTTTCACTGTGAAACACTACTCGATGCAGTTAAAAAGTGACTTTTACACAAAACATGCAGCCCCTCTCACCCACAATTTGATATAACCACTATATAAAACATAAAATATGGGTGTTAACATAACTTTAAAGTCTGACATCCAACTAGTATTAGCTTTCTCCATCACATAGTTCCATATCCCCACCAAAAGGCAGGCAAACAAACACAATAAAGCAAAATAAAAATTGTAAATTCACATTTTGCCAGGCTAAATAAATAAGTTAAAAAACTAAAAAACCCCAAACTGTAATTGGCATTCATTCGTATTTAGTCATTTACCTGTAAGCAGATCCGTGCTGTATTTGGCTCAGCAAGACAACCCATCACCATACCTGCTCTGCTCATAACTAAGTTACAGAAGCCGTACGTTTCTGCACATTTGTCTACGTTATTTAGAAGTTATTATGTGAAATGTATTGTTTCAGTGTGGGGTTATCAGTGCTGTCACAACCTGGCCGCGGCTGTGAGATAAAAGATATAAACTCCACATAACAACCTGTGGCACTAACTAACTGAAAAACCCAAAGTTGGTAACGGCTGACTGGCAGTTTTACTCACCGCCTCCTAAGCCCAGCAGTCGGCAGATATCTCGGGTGAACTTCATCAGGGTTTTCCGTCTAGCATTATCGGCCCACGCACTAAATTAAATTTAAACTTTCAAGACGACAAGTTTTCAATCTTCATCTACCGCTGACACCTCACCGGTGAGGCTACCGACCGGTTCATGTGAAATTCCGACCGCTGGTTATTCTCTCCGCCGCCGACAGCTCACCGCTGTGGGTCACAACTGATGCGACATCCGGTAGTCACTTTCAACAATAAAACAATGACAGGCAGAATTTGAAGATGACTTCCGGTTTCTACCATCAAAGTAAAATGACAAAATGTTTGAAATAAGCCTTTTCAGCTCCGTGGAATAATATTAAATGATTTAGGATTCAGAGTAAATGCAAGTAACATAATCTATCTTTTTTAAAGTTAAAAACTCTTGTTCTACTGTGCGATTTAATTGATTAATTAATTAGTCCATTAGCCCACAGTTCTATTTCCTTTATTATTAATAATAATGATCTTTATTTGCAGAGCACTTTTCAAAAACAAGTTACAAAGTGTAAAGACAATAATACAAAAACAATACATGATAAAAGCAAGAAAACGCTGAAAAGACTAAAATACACGTTTAAGATAAATATAAAATAAGTAAAGAAGAATAAAATTAAAGGGATAAAATAAAGTCAAATAAGATCGGGAAAGGCTCTCCTATAAAAGCATGTTTTAAGAAGGGACTTAAAAGAGTTCACTGACTCAGCCGACCTGATTTCCTCGGGCAGGCTGTTCCAGAGCCTCGGGGCCCTGACAGCAAACGCTCTGTCCCCTTTAGTTTTCAGTCGAGACTCTGGAACAGACAACAGACCTCTGCCTGAGGATCTCAAGGTACGTGCTGGTGCGTATGGGACTAAAAGGTCAGAAATATAACAAGGCGAGAGGCCATGAAGAGCTTTAAAAGTGATCAATAGAATTTTAAAGTTAATTCTAAAGCAAACTGTGAGCCAGTGTAATGAAGCTAAAACAGAGGTAATGTGGTCATATTTCTTTGTTGTGGTATTACATTTGGCACAACTTATTACTATCCTTTACCTTCGTGTTTACATTTGTAGGCCATTTCATTTTATTTGACAAATTTTCACTTTATGTGATCTTTAGCAACACTTTTATAGTTTACTATAAAACCTAGTAAATGACCTAATATGTAGGCTAACTAGAAATCCTTTGGAAGATACAGATTTAAACTTGTTTGTTTTTTAAAATCCTTCTGCACCTATAAAGCACTCAGTGGTCAGGCACAATCATATCTTTAAGAGCTTATAGTGCATTAACATGCTCCTAAAACACTGTACGTCCAGAATCCAGGGTTTCTTATGGTTCTTAGAGCCAGAGCCCTCAGCTGTCAAGCTACTCTCCTGTTGAATCAGGTCCCACTTTGCTGTGGGAGCCAAACACCACCTCCACATAAGAGTAGGCTTAAGACTTTCCTCTTTGATAAAGCTTATAGTTAGGGTCAGGTGAGCCCTGAACCATCCCTGTCCCCATCCTGTTATAGGCCTAGACTGCGGGGAGACTCCCATGATGCATTTAGCTCCTCCTCTCCCTCTGTATAAATTCTTTTCTAATTAAAGTATGTAACAAATTCGACTTCTTTTTCTCCTGTAGTTTTGTGCTTTCTGGACTCTCCTCATGTCTGCAGGTGTTTCTGCCTCCAGAGCTATAGAGCCTGCAGGATCAGTGGTTGCAGCCCACCTACTGGCCCCATGTTCCTGCTCGAAACCCGCTGCTGCAATTATGTTTATTACTCTCATTATTCTTTGTTATTATTTATTTAATGATATTTGTATTATTGCCACTACCATTACCATTATTTTACATCTCCACGTGTTAGGCTACTGTGTCTCCTCTTTCCTCCTGGTCGAGGCAGATGGATGCTGCCTGAGTTTAGGTTCTACTCAAGTTTTCAATCTGTTAAAAGGTAGAAACCTCAAGTAATGTGGCCAAGTGTTTGCTCTTCTATTACAAAGAGTAAGGTCTAGACCAGCTCTAAATGAAAAGTACAATGAGATAACTTCTGTTATGGCTTTATAAGTAAAATTGAATAGAACGTAATTTGGTATAAATTTGCATTAATAATAGGGAAAATGAATACAGTGTTTAGATGCACACTTAATTGGAATAATTAGTCAGTGCGGAGGCAGGATTTGAGTTTTCAAATAAATAGCTCAGGCAAACACTTTCACTTTCTGTGAATTTTATTCAAATCCTCTGCAGAAGGACTCATACGCCACGTACATATGCTCGAATGAGTGAGGAGAGCTGAGTGAGCTTATTATTTATCCAGCTTTATCATATCATCATATATCATATCATCCCACAGAGACATGTTGTCCCTGAAGTCTGGATAACACAGAAAACAGAGATGTTTTGACTGTTACATTTACACAGTTGAAGTGCCACATCACACATGAGTCTCCCTGATTCCAGGGTTACATGCAATATGTTTGGAATTCCCATTACAGCCAAATGCAAACATGCTAATGTGTCAACAAGCAAGCACACAACAACAAATAGAAATCCAAACTGCTTAAACTCGACATAACTGTTTAAGAACTTTGTCTCCATTTTCTCATAAGGGACAAATCTACCAGTCTAGCCAAGAACGGAGAAATATCCTGAGAACAGCAGCCTGTAAGCCATCTGGTATTTCCTGGCAAGATGACCTACTTAACTACTTACTGGAGAGCAGTGGTCTCTGATCTGGAATGAATATGTATGGGTTTAGTAAGACCAACATGAATTGCAGGAAACTGCACCGGGAATTAGGAACAGACTGCACTTTTGTCCACTGGGTGGTAATACTGTACCCCCTGTCACTGTAAAGTGAGGAGGTTCCACATAGAGGCCACCTTCACAAGTGATGTTATTCACATTCGAATATTCCTATTAGGCTATATTTTGATAAAGTGTTGCAGTTTTGTTTTATTTGTGTGGCCCCGTTTTTCTTTTTATCCTATAAATATGTAACAACCCCAGAGAACACAAGACTCCAAATAAATTTACATACTTTCACATCATTACACCCAGACTATATCAGGAGGTGTTGTGTATGTGTGGGGATGATGGAGTATGCAAACCTGGTACCTGCACATCTTGTTCTTTCCAGACAACAGCATAATCTAGTTTAGTGCAAGTTAAACAACTGGTGCACTGGAAAATCAACAGCTATATGGTGAATGCATCTGTGTTCAGTGTAGTTTTAGATGTAAAATTAACTAAACCTGTGTTACGGATCCTTCCCCTTACTACTTCCTTCTCCTGCAGGAGGCTGCAGGCAGGGAGGGCAATTGGGCTGGGCAATCACCTGTGCAGCTCTACCTTCAGAGCTTATTTAGCCAGGACTGATCAGTCTTTTGTCTCTCTCCTTCTAGGCCGACGTCCTACCGGGTTTGTCTTGTGTTTCTTCTTTGGTTAATCCTGACAACACACACATACACATCTAACTCATCCATTCACTGCTGACACAACTGATAGTCATACTTTGCCACACCACATATTATTGGTGATAATTTGATTTCTTTTACTTTTATAATAAATCATACCATTGGCTTGCAAACCTGTTGTGTCTCACCTCCTTTTTGTCAAGGGCTAAGAGTTGGCTTGTGCCACCTGTGTAATATTAAGTTGCAAATTATGCACTCCTGGTTTTCAGCACATGTCAGATTTCAAATATAGTGAATCTTATAAGACTTAATTTTTGCCACAAGTGAAACCATTTTAATGCCATAGATCTCTTTATTGTCTGTTTTTAAATGCAGCAAATGCTCTATTAACTTCACTGTACTAAATGCTCCAGTGGAGGTATAGTAGTCTGTTTTGCAGTTGTCATTGTGCTATCATGTGCTCTGAGTATAGAAATGCAGAATAGTTGCTGTCAGATGCAGGTGGGAGTGACATCAACAGCATATAAAATATATCAAGGCAGGATTCTCAGTAGATCCTGACAAAGGCTTCCATGAATTCCTCAAAAACTATTTATTCTATTTTACCTTTTATTTACCAGGAAGTCTCATTGAGATCAAAAATCTCTTTTACAAGAGAGGCCTGGCCAAGGTAGCAGCCATACAGAAAACAATATATTAAAATGCTACATACAATCATGACAAAATTCACAACAAGTTTGAGTTGTTTGTAGATTTCAGAACATGGGTCAATGTATTTACTGCTGAAAGTCAACAGGATTTCAGTAGTTTTATTGTATTGATTTCTGTGTCTGCTCAGGAAATAAAATCACAGACAGGCTAATGGATCAACATTATTGGGATGAAGATGGAGATTAAAAAAAAAAAAAAAGACATTTTCCTGCAATCTGCTGGCTGGCACAAGCATCCGTCCAATCCCTCTCACTGTAATACGGATAGACAGTCGGCTGAACCAATCAGAAATCGCTGTCTCCTGAATCTGGACCAATCATATGTCGAGTTGGCTTAATTGGGCGAGGACATTGCGGAAGCTACGGGCTGGCTCAGCAGCCATTGATGCGCCTTATTTCTAAGGGGACAAATCGGGATTAATTCTTCCATATCTGCGCTTTTCTGCGGACTGAAGCCATGGTGTCTCACTCTCTCGCCCTGCCGATGATCTGCTTCACCACGCTATGGGCGCTTGTGGGGGTCGTGGCTCCATTTTTAGTGCCCAAAGGACCCAACCGGGGGTAGGTACTAATCGAGCTGCCGTTAATTGGCTGCAATTTACGGCGATTATGTAGCGTTTCTTTTAAATTTTATACAATAACATTCATATTCAGCTATAAGGCTTTTTTTTATCATTCAAAGTCAATATGTACTCCGTGCTCAGCTGCATCGCATCTGCACAAATAGCCTACATGAGCGTGCTCCTGTTGATGTGATGAGGCCCTGCGCGTCATCTTGCGTCCATCCCAAAATCCATTTCTACCATCCATCCATCACTACACGACAATAAGGTTAAAGGGTCAATTCAATAACAGATAAGCATGCAAAGCTCATTTGGGTGAATTATTTGAAGATAGGCTATTAGATGTTAGTGTTAGGTTTTAATGTTAAAACAAGTCTTGTTCTGGGAAACGGCATGCTGAAGCCGTTAAGTTACAGTGGTTCACATTCCGTGCAATCAGACTGCAAATAAAAGTGAATTAGTTTAGTATTTTATCAGGGGGGAAAAAGCCTTTACTAAAGATAGTTGTGGGAAATGTGTATAGAATATCTCACAGTATACGCACAATTTTATATTGGGACATTGATAGGTATTTAAAGATCCAGAAACTATTTACAGAAAATACCTGAGAAATCAAGGTACCTCATTCACGCAACAGTTTAAACCGTGATATTTCTTTAACATTGCAACAGCACAATACAACCGGAGATATTAAAGAGAGACCATTCTCAGTATAAAGGCAGCAAATTTATACTGTCTCACACAGTATTTATCACATCACCCAACCCGATTATTGTCTTATAATATTTGGTGCATTGCTACTTTAAATTAGGTGTGGGATAGAGACTAAACTAATACAACAATAATTATCACAGCACTATTTATTAAAGTGTTCACAATCGACAAGGTAAAGTAGCTGTTTACATCCTACTGACCTAAATGTTTTAGAACAAAAATCTGTTTCGTGTTGATCTACTTTATCCATTTAGTCCTAATAACTGAGCACTTATTGCTTAAATATCATCAATGTTATTGTTACATGGACATTAACATTAATATTGGACAAACTCCCAGTCCCTGTGTTTATAGTGAGTGGACAGAGCTGCATTAATGTAACTCCCTCTGTTTTCTTTGACAGTGTGATTGTCACCAGTCTCATCCTCACAGCGGTCTGCTGTTACTTATTGTAAGCATAAACTCTTCTTTGCTTTGAAGCTGCTGTCATTTTGCATGTTGATGTGACTGATGTATTGACCTGGTGCTCAGATTACACGTGCATAATAAAACAGTAAAACATTAAAATGTTTCCGCTAACCTTTATGAATCTGCAGTAAAGTGTAGTATTAAAGTAAAAGCAGTTTGGTATTGCTAGTGCTTTCAAATTAAATGGCTTCTGTTGAGGCTGCTGGTGTATCATGGGAAGCGTACAATAGTTACAAACTACTTCAGTCAATTAAAAAAGAAAAAGTGTCCCTCACTTGAATATTTTACAATCATATGCCTGTAACTGTGCATGATAGAAATAAGGGAAGAACAACAAGGCTTTAAGAAAGCAGAGAAATTAGCATTTCATAACCTACGCAACGTGAAACGGAGACCTTGGAAACTGCTACCAAATGGATCTTACAGAAGACATGACTTTAACCAGTGAACTGAAACAAGACATTATTCAGAGGCTTACTGAGACCACCACAGTCATACAAGCTCTAGGCCATGCTATCAGCATAGAACAAGAGATGAGTATCGGCAGCTTTAATGCTACTACTGTACCAAAACAACCTGCAAGAGAAAGTGACAGCTCAGGACAGTAGAGGCCAAGATAAATAAATAGATTTACGGAGAACCAGAAGATACAAAGGTATTTTCACTCTTAAACACTGAGCTTGTCATAACACTGAGGTCTGTCACCTTTAATATTTGGCAGTTTGAAACTGAAAAAGATCTGCGTTAGTGACGTTTTTGGGGCCATGATCGTGCAGATGAAGTGATAAAGAAATGGAGGGCTAGGAAAAGTAGCATGTGCACGCAGGATTATAATTCCACCACTAGAGGGAACCGCAGCTCCTTCAGGGGGTGACTATCGCTTCACCAAACAAACAAACCACAGATAGTAGATTAGATTCAGAAAATGTCATACCTGGATGAGTTGGAGGGAAAATTATGTTGAAGAACAGATTGATTTATTGTACAGAATATATGTAATTTTAGGGATCATTAAAAAATGCAGAACTGATAGTTGAGAAATGGATAATATGGATCACTTATGTCTATATCTTCAAGACCATGTTTTTATGTTCTGTAGCATACCTAATTAAATACCTTCAACTGCTACTTCTTAGCTCTGTATTGTTTAAGTCCTGTGTATCGGCTCTTCTTGTTCTAGCTGTGTCAGTTTTATACGATCAAAATGTTTTACTAATAAATTATAGTACAAGTAAGATGTCATTTATTTTTATATATATATATATACACACACACACACACACATTTTTAATACTTTGTTGTAGTGTTTCTTCATATTGTCTAATAAGAACAAAACATTTTAAATGTGATATTTACTGCAAATAAACTAACCTTATCTACCACTCAAACTTTATTAATCCCAGAAAGTTGTCTGTTCGAGAGTTTGTGTTTCTACAAAAAACCAAATGTTTACAAAAAGTCACAGAGCCGTGAAGTTGAAATATAACAAAATGATTACAAAACAAAAAACACACCTGTAATTAAATTCATAAGGTCAAAAACCCACAGTGTAGCCGTCGTCCATTAGTAGCCTATGTAGCATTAGCATTTAGCCTGTTAGCTCAACTGCAACAGGCAACAAAAATACCCTACCATAAACCAGCATTGAAGATGCCAAGTAACATAATCACATCAAGCTAGCCTTGTCAGTTGCTGCCAGCTACTAGCTTAAATCAAACTACAAAAACTAGTTGTGCTAAACTTGAGTGAATAATGTAAAAAACAGGTGAATGTACTTTGCAGCACAAACAACTCAACACAAAATATAATTTATCATGGCTAATGGCACAGACAGACTCAAGTACTCTTTGCCTGACAAGCACATGGCACAGGTGATCAAAGGGTCCTTATGTAGATTCACCCTAGCTGAGCTCTGTAACAGGTGGCCAACAGCCTGCCTGACATAAAGTCCGGTAAACAGTGAAGAAGCTTACAGCCATTTTTTAATTTTTGCTAATTCAAATACAGAAACGTTGTAGGAGCATTGTATTCACTTTACCACCATTATTGTGGAGACTGCAGACGTTAGTGCTGGAAGCTGCTTAACAACTGAGTTCAGCGGGGCCAAATAACTACAGACCTTAAAACAGCTTCTCAAGGCTGCAAAGCTGCTGCATTTAAACCATCTGCATGATGTCTCATTGTGTGTGAATTCACAGTGGTGGTAACCAGGTCAGCCTGCAGGGTGAACACATTAGTAGCTTTGAAAGGCAATAGAAAATCATGGTGGATTCATAGGTGGATAAAATAATGTTCACTGTATTATTCTTACAGTTAGACATCTAAATAAGAGCTTGAGGAGTTGGTTAAAGTTGCATTTGTTTGAAAGTTGGTAGAGTCTCTTGTGTCCTTTGCCTCTTTAAACTTGTTGCAAAGCCTATTCCTGTGGTTTGCTCTTGCTTGGTATCTTTACAGTAATGGTGGTGATTACAGTAATATGATCTATTGGTATATTGCCCAGAAGTACAGCAACAAGACCCAGCCTGTAAATGCAGAGATCAGTTCTAGATTGTGCCTGTGTGTTTTGATAATACCTCCCTGCCTCTTTTTCTCTCTCTCAGCTGGTTGATAGCCATTTTGGCCCAGACCAACCCTCTGTTCGGCCCTCAGCTGAAGAATGAAACTATATGGTATCTGCGCTACTTCTGGGAGTAAACATGGTGAGTCTGTCAGAAGAACACTTAAAGCTACAACCTATAGATCCAAATCTAAACTCACTGGAGGTTTTACCTGAATGCCATGTCCAGCCATTATCACTATTTGTCTAGAACCATTATAAACTACTACAGATAGCAAATGAAAACCAAAACATCTGGTAAACTTTCAAACATATAAAGATTGATTACAGTACTGTAAGTACTATCATAAAGTACACTAATAGCTCAACAGTCACTGCAGTATCCAAGATCATTACCTGCATCCACACATAGAACATGGCTTTCCAAAATAAAAGCTAACAACCCAGTTCTTTGTAAAAATGACCACGACTGAGTTTAAGTCTGTGTAAAAGCGAAAAAAGAGTTTGATTCCAACTCACAAGTTCACTGTGAACATTTTAAAAACCCATTGGCACAATATATATCTTCATACTGCTTTTTCTCATTATGGCTCTTACAAGTCAAGAAACCGTTGCGAAATTATACTTAACAAAGATAAACCCCATTTCCTTACAAATCACCTACGCTAGAAATTTGAATGCAATATAATTTATTCAAAACCAGTCAAATACAATAAATTGTGATGAATTAAGAAACACATATTGCTAGGAATACCACGTACGAATCTGTCATGTAGACCTTTTGGCACATTTCACCATGTGTATGATAAATGTGTGTCAACAAGAATTCAAAAGGCAACAAGAAATGACCAAAAGTAGAGTAAATTGTGAGAAGAGATCCAGTGATCTGAAAGAAGATGCGAAACATTATACTTTTGTATATCTTCTTTTCTGCTGGCTTCTTTGTACCAGCCGTTTTTGATCCTTCAGGCTGTGTACTATACTTGCATGTTTGCAAATTTTAAACCACTCGGTTCTTCTCTCTCAGAAGGCAGTGGCAAGAAAAGCCCGTGCCACTTAACTGCCTACAGTGACAGGAGTGGCATTCATCTGTGAATATTTATCAACTCTATGAAAAGAAAATGAGCTGGGTGAAATGCCAAAAAAAAGGAACAAGACATTTCATCATGATTTTTCAAAGACACGTTTGCTCTGAGCCACTTCGGACCGAGCAGTACTTTAAATTATTGAGCTATTTCACATCATGCTTTGACCCTCACATTCAATACTACTGATTGCAAGTAAAGAAATGTAATATATTTCGGTTTGTGCTGAAATCACTCTGTTTTTCTCTCTGTTCCAGGGTTGTGTGACGGCTTGCATCTCATCATTCCTATCTGGACTTAATTTCAACGTAACTCTTAACCATTAAACATTCCTAGAATCTGCAGAATTGATGAGACATCTACTGAAAAGTCAGCATCAGTTTTCTTTGCAGCCTTTGGAAATATTTACAATTATGCACACTACCTGGAATTTAAGATTTAGAGTTTATATAGACACATGTTGTGGGATTCAATACAAGGATGATACACTTAAACTCTTCTTGTTATCCCAATACAATGCACGCAAGCTGTGACTTAGTTAAGAGCAAGATTCGTGAACAAATCAAAAATAAGGAAAGCATTGAGTGTTTCTTGTGTCTGTTACTGATGAGAATGATTTCCAGTGAAACCATTACATCATCTGTTAATCTTCCATCTCTGAGATGTGCAATCCTTAGATACTTTAGTTTATTTTGTGTTTGTTTACTTTTTTTGGTTTTGTGAAGCTGCCATCAGGGAACATGAATTTCTAAGTGTATTTATTTAGCCTGCGGGTGCTGATGTAAGCGCGTTGTAATTACCTCAGTGTCCACACGGTCTTGTTATATAACTGTTATTATCTGTGATGTAATGGTGTGTGTGTGAGTGTGTGTGAAGAGTTCATTACTGTGAGTGCTTGGTCCACAGCCATCAGAATCTCCCTAAACCATAAAAGTGAAGAGCGATTCCCTCCACTTTAGACCACTTCACCATGAAACTCCCTCCCACATTCCCCTCATGCTCTACACCGCGGAGGTCCTCGTTGCCATGGTGATCACATCGCTCAATTCAGTCCCGCTCCACTCGACCCCTTTTGATGAAACCCTGCCCATTCCCGCCTGCTTGTGTACAGATGTACTGTAGCTCGTACTGTAGAGACATGTTTTTGGATTGAAGCTGCTGGTAGCTGCGGATAGATCTGGCGATATGTACTATCTAACTAATTTAATTCCCCAGAAAAAAAAAATAATTGTAAGTATTTTCCCTGAGAATCAGCCTTTGAAGGGGCACTTCGACCAATTCCTAATTTAAACTTAAAGCTAATTAATTCTTCTTTGGTTAGGATCTCATTAAGGCAGAGTGACCCCTCATATCTTTTCAGTAGCAGAAAAAATAGTTGCTTTTAAATGGATATAATGCATATTTATATGCCCCAAAACAAAGCAATGAAAGAAGTAAATTTAACAAAACAAAGTGTTATTCTGTTGCATGTTGTCCAGACAGCTGTAATGTTTTAGAAACTACCATCACATGAGGGATGGATGCTTCTGACTGGCTGTTGATGGATATTTACTGAAAAGCAAACAGTATATCAGATCACAATCACCCCTAGTTTGTAATTTATCCAGCTGCATAATGAATTTTCTGCTGTTAGAAAGTAAGGATTTACTGTAGAAATAAAGTTGCAGGAAATAATGAAAATCTTTAAAATACTGTTAATGTTCAATGTTCATAAGAACACGACTAATCCATCCATCCAACTATCCATCGTCAACCGCTTATCCTGCGTACAGGGGGGGGGGGACAAGACTAATCATTGTAATTAATTGTTGTGAACATGTACGGTATGTGCTAACTGTACTCTACTAACTATACTAACCTGTATGCTACAGAGTGTGTGTGGGGAATTTGTACACATGCGTGTGAGTGGAGCGAGTTGGAAAAGTAGGTCACCAGAGGTCAAGAGGTCAAAGTTATTTCTGTTGACTGTGGTCTCCTCTGTCAGTGCAGAATAGTCAGCTGCAGCAGGTCAACCGCCGATGGCCAGTCAAACATTAGCGCTGATACGCCATTCTCAGTACTAGCTAGCTCAGATCAGTCAACAGGCAGAGAAACAGTATGATGAAGTGCTTCATAGCAGAACATAAAGGGTCAGAAATGTAGTTTATGTCTGTGTTTGTTCTTTGGTACATCGGCATAACAGCATATATATTGTTTCTGAAATATTAAGATACCAAGGTTGCTTATTTCAAGTTTTATTTTAACATTTGTTTTGAATAAGATGCCGGGATGACACCACCTCCTCCTGATGCTTTAAGAGTTTGAGCTGCCAGCCATTACCACAACTACATCTACCCTGAGAACCCCTCCCTCCCTCCTTCCTTAACACTTCTCCTCCCCGCCCTCCTCTCTAAAACCACTTTGCTTCAGCCAAAAAGAATCAAAATCAATATACAGCTACTTTTTAGAAAGACCAAATTACGTTGTATCTTTTCCTCCAGCCCTCTTCAGTAGTTGTGGTGGTGGCGCGCATCTAAATGTGGATACACATTAACTTGCACCAGTGGGGACCCACATCAAATAGAGTGTGATCACACCTGATCACACACAACAAAGGAAGGCTTTCCGTGCCAGAATACTAGTATTTAGATTCACTTTGTGCTATTTCAAGTGGACCAGAGTTTGTAAACCAAAGTCACGTGGATACACAAATAGTTCAGTTATTGGACTGAGTTTTTGGTCACATTTCAACCTGCCAAGTGCTGGCAGAGACTCAAAACAAATCTCACACCTTAACTTAAGCTCCGTGTTGTGTTAAGGTCTCTGTTGTTCATACCAGTTGAAAGCGCATGAAGAAAAAGCTGAATGTGAGCATGGGTCCAGACTGTGGTTTGCTCTCACTTCAGGCGTTCCAACCATTGACTGCTGACTATCCGATGTACCCATAAACCCCTGTGTTTTGGATTTTGTTTCCGTAGTTGGTTTGGATGACATTCCCAATCCCACTCATAATGAAGCGTGCTACAGTTAGCTTGCAAGAAGGACGGAGTCACATTTTCAGTGTCGGTGAATCATCTGACAACAAATAGATCCGGCCAAACTAACTAAACTAAAGTAGTTACCCCTCCACAGTTTCCATAAACCTCTTCAAACATGCTGGTGTG
This sequence comes from Micropterus dolomieu, assembly GCF_021292245.1. Classification (NCBI taxonomy): domain Eukaryota; kingdom Metazoa; phylum Chordata; class Actinopteri; order Centrarchiformes; family Centrarchidae; genus Micropterus; species Micropterus dolomieu. The sequence continues at coordinate 54,716,423 of NC_060150.1, read as the reverse complement.
GACTGACCTTAAAAATGTTCAATTCTTAGGTTTCCTTTTCTTACAAATTTGTTGAGTTCTTTTAATAATGGCTGCTGTTTATCTGTTAAATATTCCTGGCAACATAGATGGAGATAGAGATAGATTTTTTTTTGTGTGAGTGAAGAGTCACCATGGTTACAAAAATCGACTAATTCACAGACCTGATTGTTGGTGGAGATGAGATCCTATATGTGACCCTGTATTAGTGTGATGTAAATGCTTCTATGTGAGTGGCATTGTATGTGAAACACCCAATAAAAAAATATGTCTCATAAAACCTTTCTTCTCTGTTGACATTAACATTCTTCGTGAGCAAGCTGGAATGTATTTTTTGATTGATTGATGAACACACAGGGATAAACACCGTACACACCCAAATGCTGCGGTTTCGATGGAAACACTACAACTGACTGCAAAGCCTTTAGAGAGGATCTAAATTCTCTGCATGACTCCGTGCGTCACAAATAACTAAACATAACCTTTATATAAACTTAATCCTATCTCAGAACCATACAATAACAAATACACATGGGCACAAACACGCACACACCTCACTTAATTCCAAAAATGTGGCTTCTTTGAGGTTAATTGCCACCGAAGAGTCCTGTGTGTGTGTGTTTGTGCATAAGAGAAAAATAAAGCTGATGCATGTCGACCTTCCTGTTGCATCTCTGCCGATGTTGTTGCACTGCCTGTGAGAGGGAGGGGCCCCTGATGAAGGACTGAGGCATTTTGTTCAAGTTACCCTGGTAATCAAGGACAAGGTTGAGTCCCTCACACAAAATTCTCACAATGACACAGGAAGGCACGGACCCATGATTCCCACGTACTCATTTCATTCTTCTATCAGGTGCAGGCATTTTGCAGGAAGGGCCTTCGGCAAAATATGCATCTGCACGAGGGTCAATTGAATGTTTGACCATTCAAATACTTCTCTGTCAAATTCATGAGTGAACTATAGGAAGATATTCCCTCAAATTCAAAGCGAAAGACTAAAAGGTAAGGTGCATTTGCCTGTTTACAAATAAGATGATTTACTTTTAAAGGCTGAAACTGATACCGGTGCTGCTGGACTTCAGCTGATCATTTGAGCCAATATTAATCAATTTACTGTTTTCATGACAAACCAAAACAAGGATTCTGTGTTTCGTTAAGAATTCTATCAAGGTCAAAAATGCTTATAACAGAATTTACTCCATATATCAAGGATTTCACTGAAACTGGTACATTTAATGAAGAAGTGCAATGACACTGTTCTTATTGCAAAATTGCAATTAGAATTCCATTGCAGGTTTATACTGTAGACTTTTATTTGACAAGGACACGCAGTTCCATTGATGTGAAGCACCTGAAACCAGGCCCAGGCAATGTTATCCACTTGCAAAGCTGCAGTTATGGACCATTTCCAGTCCAACCTGCAACACCTACAGGCAAAGTAAAGTAACAGCAACAATTCAATCCTACAGAGGTAGACATGCTTATGTGCACCATCTATAGGCAAAGAAGGTAACAGCTTCTGCCATTTTGACACTGGTGCCAACTGCAGCCTGGTGAAGTTATTAGGTGCGTATGACTTAATGTGGCGCTGCGCAGAGCTGTCTTAACATGATGCATGCTGGACTTAAAACAAGCTTTCGCTCGCTGCAAAACGTCACCGTGTCACATGACATTAAAACCTCGCAGGTGCAAGGCGGCTGCAGGCGCCGAGTCCGGTGGCCGCAGTTGCTTTTCCCCGACCGCACCAAGTTGGAACCACACTATTGCCTGGTCTCGCAGTATTTTTCTTTGCAAATTCCACCACATCAGTGATTGATCTCAGCTCACAGAAAGCTGCTGCAGGTAGTTTTTATAACCCGCCCCCACAGTCACCTGCTCACGTTAGACAAAACCATCAAGTCAAGTCGGCAAAGGTCAGCCGCCGTCATCTCAAACGCACCTATTGTCTGATTAGCCAGTAGGCCCACTGTTGCCTTAATTGGTTGGGATGGTTAGGTTTGGGCAAGAGGAGTGAGATTGGTTAGGGTTAGGGTAAGAATATCAGGGTAAGCACAGTTAGGTGGATCATGCCTTCTCCATTCCTAGGAAAGAAAACATTGCTTAACCAAAACCTTTCCAACTTTGGAACAGGGTTGTGTCTAACCATTTCTGTAACTTTCCGAAACCGACAATCTTATTCATTTTTATTAAAAGAATGTGTTTGAAGAAAAAAGCACCAAATTTACTTTGCTTGACTTCTGAGTTCTGTGTGTGGTGCTGAATGAGCTGTAAATATGAGTGTCCATACAGTATATCTGTAACAGTTGGTTCTGGACAGTTTTATCAGCATATTGGTTTACCTGGAAATATACCCCATGCAGTTCATAGACTGTAAGCGAAAGGCTGCTGAGCAGACCTCCCGTCTTTGAACGAAAAAGACATTTTAGGCCATCTTTAGTTTATTTTTATGCGCCTGGTTATGACTTTAATCAAAATCATCTTCATTCCATCAGAGCAAACTCAGTTTTTATTAGTTTACACTCCACATTGTCGACTTTATTTCTCTTTATTTCTTTATTTCTCTACATATTTCTTATTTCAATAGGTCACTGAGAATCCCTTTTTCTCAGATGAGTTCATATTTCAAACATTATTCCATTAAAGAACTTAATAACTTAACTTAAATGTTGGCTAAACACATGACCTCAACTTTAATCTTCCACCGACATCAGTGTGAACCCACAGGCAGCAATGCTTTATTAAAGTTCATAAACAAAAAATCAATAACATGTTGAATCATGCCTGCGATTATTTATATTTACTGTTGGGGAAAATGTAGCAGTAATGTTTCTGCAGGGTCAGCACAAATTGTTGTGCTGAATTAAGGTTATGTTATATAAAATAAATCTTATTTCTTTACTACCTAAAAGCACAAACAATCATCAATAATTCACAGTTGTAGATCAATGAGCGGTGGTGCAGCACTGCAGTGTCATAATGGATGCTGATTAATGAGTAAACAGCTCATACAATCTTGATATTGAAAAAGCAGCAGTTGTATTTGTGACTGATCAACAGAGTGATTTGTTTCAGCTCTTCCTTGAGAGCCCACACACCAAAAATGGCGGTATTGTGCTTTAAGTATTATATATTCAAGCAGTGGCCTACATCTCTGTTTAAACAGATGAAGCTGAATTAATACACATTATTTAAGGCCGTGCGCACACACACACACACACACACACACACACAGCCTACAGGCACACACATATAGGATTTAACTGACAGACACAGATAAACACAAACACCCCACAGCTTATCCTCTGTAATATTCATAAAATGTGGATGTCCCATGACAACCTACTTTTCTCCAAAAGCATTAACAATCTTTATGCAAGCAGATGTATATGAGCTGGCCTAAATAACACTTGCGGTGCTGTAGAAGGTTGTTTCTTTTCATCACAAGGGAGCCACTGCAAGGTTGTTGATGCATATTTCAATCTCTTCATTTAAATACAGGCCATACTGTAAAGTAGAGCCTGGCAGATGGGATTTTTAGGCTGATGAGCTGATATTGCGTGTGCTCTAATAAATGTACCCTATATAGGCCTATTATTATTATTATTATTATTAACAAATATATATTAGAATTCTGCCTTTCTCATTCTTAAACTTAAACTCATTTGCTAATTTGTCAGTTTACAGCAGCCCAGCAATAAAAAAAAAATTAAAAAAACATCCTCCATAATGTTATATTACATTTTTGTTGAAACTGTTTTAGAGAGGTGTCGATTCAACTGTTTGATCATTTTGTCAGCTGTAGTTTGTGGTGTTTCTAATATCTTATAAGGGTATGTTCACTTTTATTCATCTGAAAGTAAAACGCTGAGCACCGGGATCCACGGTGAGTTTACAGAGGTTAAGAGGAGTTTTACGGTGGCTGTTAAGGTGTAGTAAACCCGCTGTGGAGGGCGTCTGCTCCTCTGTTTAAGGAGGTGAAGCGGTTCCAGCGGAGATCTGCTCTGAAGCAGCCCGGGAGCCCGCTGGGGTCAGCGGGTTCACAGCCCCAGTCCTCCCCAGTGTCCTTAAACACGGGTCGTGCGACCCCGCCCCTCTGACGACGCCGTGTCGTAGATACAAACCATATCCGTTTTCACTGGCTTCAACAAGAGTCAAGCTATCAACAGTCCACTAGTATGCAGCCGGAAACGAGGTAGTGTGCATTTCATAATAAGAGCAACGCAGGGTAGGTTATATCAGCTTTATGGTTGAGTTAAGTTTTTATGTCATGGTTTAGCAGAGTTAAATGTAAAATAAGGTTTTGTTCGTTCTTTTTCAATCTCTATTTCAGCCACAAAAATCAGCTTCCATAAAACAAAGCTCATTCAATAGCAATAGCATTAGCAGAACTACTCAGTATTTAAACACTGGTGTTGATAGGCAGATTTCTATCAAACTTTCTACAGGATTACTCATATTCTGCTCATTTGTTTTCAAGTTGATACCTAGCCTATTAACAAACATCCATCACTAGATTTATCCATCCATCGTCAACCGCTTATCCTGAGTAGGCCTACAGGGTCGCGGGGGGGCTGGAGTCAATCCCAGCTGACATCAGGTGAAAGGCGGGGTACACCCTGGACAGGTCCACTAGATTTATGTGACATTTAAAAATGTGTGTTGTTTTTTTTTTATAGATGGTTTCAAGATTAATTTGTAAGTGTTGGCTAAGTACTATGCTAAAATGCTTTTGGAAAACAGGCATATCACAGTTAAATTATCAGTAAAAAGACAAGCGTAGGAACAGTCTGGCGACAACCTATCATAGATTAATATCTGACTGGAATATTCTTCTAATATTATTATTAAATTCACTGTAGTGTTTTGTGTCTTCTAAATTGCTGTAGACCTCACGAAATTTAATTAAGTTATTTATCCCATTTCCAAAAGCACTCATTTAAAACAGTCTACTAAAAAATGGTAGGCCTATTGGTAATATTGTAGTAAACCAATAACAATACCGATGTACAATTCAAATTTTGCGCCGTATTCCCCAGAGCGACCTTTATTTTGAAACCTCCCTATCAGAAGTCCGATGCGATAATCTCTCGAGATTGACAATCGGTCTACGGGATTATACGTGAACTCACGTGCCCCCAATCCGCCGATGAGAGCTACAACTGTTTTTACAGCTGACACACTTCCCATTTCAACCAGGTTAGTCACTCACAGCGCCTTCCTCCACATTGACGGTCCACCGACACCTGCAACATGTAGCTGCGTAAACAACAGCAACACTGGTACACAACAACAACAACAACAACAACAACAACGAAGAAGACCCATAGCCTATAGAACACTTCCCAGCCTCGCGGATCCACGCCCTCCATCTCTCGCTTTACGCTTGTGCCTCCTTCTCTGTCCCAAAAAAGAAGTGGGTTTAAACCGGCAGAGAAAGTGTCCTCCTGTCCGGGTTTGTGCGCCCTGCGGACCGCACCACGTGAACCACAGAGGGGGTCTGCCGCACAAGCCTGTAAAACTTTATTTAATAAAGGACTTAGCTTCGGGGGAGAGGTGGCGGATTTTATTCTCCCACCCGCTCATCTCAACGGTAGGCTTCCGCACCAATGGAGGGGAGTGAGAGGCATAAGGAGGAGGAGGTGGCGGTGGAGGCGAGGGGGGTGTTTAACAGTCCTATAACCATATTCTCTGTCCCGTTTATCCGCCATATAGGCCAGCTCGGTACTACTGTAAACTAACTTCCTGCATGTGGCTGTAGGTTGGACGGGATTTCTGGGCTGCGCGGCCGCTGCTGTTGTCCATGCGGGCGCTTCTACTCTCTGTGGATGGTGCGTGATAATTTCATCTGGAGAGGCCGAGGCCGACATTTTACCCCGGTCCGGAGGAGCCTTAACTCCGTGGGGACATCCGAGGACACGCGATAAGGTAAAGCACACCTCACAGCTTTCTGCCCATAGGCAAATATATGCGCGTTTACACCAAGTTTAACGACTGGGAAGTTATTGACAAATATTTACGCGATAGAGAGGACAAATTATCAAGGCTTTTAACGGTCTTCTGTGATAAAAATGGCTACTTTCACACGGATTTACACACAGTAGCATGCATGGCACTGAACTACACTTGAAATATTCTAAATGCATCATATCTAAAGACTGATTGGAAATATGAGATTGATCCCAGGAAACATTATTTGTATATTATATTATTAGTATATTTGTAACATATTTATATTGTAAAACTAGTGTTTAATAACATTTAGCAACGATTTCCACCATGCATTATGCATGTATAGCTACTTATAATACATTTTTGCTTATGTTTCTCGTAGTCTTGCGCATATTTAGAAAAATAAAATTGCTCCCACTTGTGTTTTTTTCCGTGGCAAACTTTACAATTTTATTATAATAAATCTATACGTCCTACACAGAGTACAACTTGCCTGGGCCTTTAACATTACCACCACCACCAATCGGCAGCAGCACCTGCAGGTGGACGAACAGCAGCCAAAGTTGTTCTGTGATTGTGATTTATTCTTCGCGTTAACTTTAATATTTAACAAATGCCCGAGGTAGCGTGCACAGAAACATACTTTATATCTGCATGTAGTAGGACCTTTTAAACGTTGAAGCCGATCCACATGCTCAGAAATCGGCCGTATTAACAATTAATATTGGACATCCGGTGGCACTGCCAGCTGCGCCCCATTTTTATTGTTGTCTTGCGCTGAAAGGATCCCTGTTGTCTCCGCTGGATACTTCGCGACGCGTGGTGGCTGCTTTTGGTAGGAATTAATGCTTTATTTAAAAATATAAAAATGCATGAATTGTGATAAATGTGCAGTGTGAAACAGAAAAGAGGGTCTGGATGTGGAAGCGCGGCTCCTCGGCTCGCCGTGCCATGCGGGACACACTGCTGGCTGCCACCATGGCACCTTCTCTTCCCCGCTCTGCCTCTGTATGTGCTGCTGTTGTTCTATCCAGCTGTGCGGACGCACACCGCCATGCCCCATCATCACTTCTGTTGCACTGATCGGTTCATCGGCACATCGACAGTTTTGTTTTCCCGGGGAGAGCCGGACGCGCACAGCATGGACACGGAGCGAGGTGAGGGGCGGCAGACGGGGCCACTTTGGCTCTCCATCCGTTACGGGAAACGGAGCTCCAAGGACACGGAGAGGAGAGACAGGGGGCGCATCCAGGTCGTTTATGGTGTTTGTTCTTTTTATTAAATTGCTGGGATTCAAGAGGAGAAAAAGGGAGATTTCCCAGGCGAGACGGAGCTTTGTCCTCAACCCAGATTTTTATTTTTTTTTTTTCGCTTTAATTTGGCAAATTAGCCTCCCAGACAGACCGACACCAGGCTGTCTCTCCTCCCCTGCTCTCCCGTCTCTTCCTTGTTGTTTTCGGGCATACTCCCCGCCATCACACCCTCTTTATGGACTCTTGTCTAATTTACTTTTTTCTTAACCCGTTGTCGTCTCTCCATGCGTAACCTCCATCCGCCCGTAACCGCGCTGCCTTCAATCATACTGGGAGGGTTTTTTTTCTAAAGAGGCCTCCAGCTGCTAAAGGTTCATTGTCTGGTCAGACTGCTCATGCACTAAATTTGTCTCATGTCCACTGTAACAATGACTCGCTTCCACTCCTACATATGTTCGGCACGTGTTTGATTTCAAGTAATTGTGCGTTATAACCTATGGTTATACCCAGCTAGCAGTTATTGTATACCTTTTATTTTGAAAGTTACTACTATAAAAACAAGTTTTCATAAAGAAGAGATAACATATGGGATATAAACATCTTAAGTTCATTTGAAACTACACACACATCAGAGCACTAATGGGATATAAAAACTGAATTTTATATATTAAAAAAAAAATTCATTCATAAAAAAGTCATTTTACAAGCAAAAATGCCAAACAGTTTTTTGTTTCTTTTTGCCCATTTCTCCAGCTTATGTGATTGTAAACATAATATAGTTGGATTTTTGATGCAATTTAAATACATCTTCTTGGACTTGAGGAAATTGTGATGGCCTTGTTTTATCAACCTTGTTTAATCTTTGCAGCCCTAAAATATAGCAATGCTTTGCTAGGTGGTACATTATGGCATGATGCAAATTCATCTGAACAGCCTGCCCTGTGTTACATAACAAGCTGCAAGGCTATGGGGTCATTTTTAGTTAGCATTTTCTGTGTCCAGCATAATTGCTCCAGTGCATTAGTAACACACACTAGATATGACCAAACCTGTGGTAAGGTTAAGGCATTAAAATGTCCTGTGTGGACTGGTCTGTGTAACAAGTACAAGTAACTTCTGTCATGCACAACCTGCACTACATGAGCCATGATCTTACCACACTGTGAACGTAAACATTCGTGTTTGTTTTGTCAGTAGGCTATGTATTTGGCGTAGGCTAGTTGTTACATACTGTAAGCCGCAGTTGTGCTGGCATCTGCTTTGCTTGCGGAGTCTTGTTTACAAAGACTAAAGGGATCGTTGGCTGAATGTAAAGCCAATGGTTATTGACCCACAGTGGTTTAGATGAAGCAATTTCCTTTTGTTTCCCTGTTGCCTTACGTGAACTCTGCCTGTCAGAGTGTGTTTATGAGCATGGAGACCTTTGGACTAAGCCTATGTTGAACCAACACACATTAAATGATTGTTGTTGCAGGATTGTTATTGTATAGAGGCACTTATATCAACCGAAGTATGAACAAATATAAATAACTCTGTGTTAGGTACATTGGTTTGACTGTGTAAATTTACCTTGTAAAAACACATACGACATTAAGGGAGGGTGAGTTTGCATGTAACCCTATTGTTTGCACTAAGGGACGTATTTGCATGTAAACAGATCTTTTAAAATTATTATTTTAAATAAGGGAAGAAACACTCATAAACGACACCGTGGATGCAAGCAAACTGCTGACAGAAAATGTCCACATTCTGAATTCTTACGTAAACTCACAGTGCGTTCTGTCTCAAATGCTTTTGTTGTTAACACTACTGCTGGAACTTCTTGATAAAGAGGTGTATCCTTTGTATGTTCATAGCTTGCTGGGATTATTACATTCCTTCCACTAGTTTGTTATCTACTTCAAAACACTGTATATGTGTGATAAGTGTTTGTGTACACAGCATGTTGGTAGCTGGCTTGCTCCGTCTGCCAAATACCAGTTTTCCATGTGGCGTGCCAAGGTAGTGTCATAACCGCCCAGCCAATCCTCATTTCCTCATTCTTGTGTGCCTGAGGTCAATCCACAGAGAACGTATTATGGCATTGTTCTCGAATCACTGAACCGGGGTCAGTGTGAGCTGCTTTCTCCTGGTTTTCCACAGGTACTGAACAGTAGGTCTGCATTGTTCCCTCAGTGTGTGTGTGTGTAGGAGTGTTGCTCGGTGTTTCATCATGTCCCTGTCTGAAAGGAGCTCGGTCTGATCAGTAGTTTGCGCTGTGGCCTCGTCGCTAGTGGAGAATATGAGTTTTGGTTACACAAACATTAACTGATGCAGAGCTCCTCCGCAGGCAGAGAAGATCTCATTGGTCGATTTTAACCGTATTGGGTGGAGTCGGAAGACGCAGTTCTTTAGAGGACAAGTTAGCTAGGATAAAGGATTGTCAAGAAATGGCATGAAATGACCAAACCCAACAATGAATGGATCCCACTAACAAGTATTGTGTTTGTATCTTGATATATTGTCTTCCTCTGTTCCATAGAGCTCCATTGTTTTCCAAAAACTATTAAAAACACACGAATGAGCCACTCTGCTTCACTGGTTGACACGTGCCTACATCACCGTGAACACACACACTGTAGTTTATTTTGTCTCAGTCCCACATCCACCGTCCTGCTGCTTGAAATACTCACTGGAGCATCAAATATGTATTAATCCATTAGAGGAAATAGTCCCCAACAAATACCTCCTGCTTGAGTCATGTTTTGGTCTTTTCATGGGAGTTATTGACGGTACGAAATTGATGAAATAACTCCAGTTTTATTCCTGTAAAACTGTGTAGCAGAGAAGGACAAATTATGCAGGGTAATGACTTGTCTTTTTTGTTCATTCACATCAATGGCAGTCATGACACAAGCTTTCACTGCTAAATTCAACTTGACACTCAGCTAACCTAGCTAGCTTAGCACATTTTCCAGTTAGCTGGAGGTGTGCTAATGTTAAGCCTGAGCTAAATGTTACATTTTAGCTTCCTCCTGTGTCTACAAACAGTGAGTTGATATTTGCCTCTGAGAAATGTTTAACTTGAGCTCTAACCTGTTTTTATATGTGTCCTTATCTTTTTCTAAACTCTCCTCCTTTGCGGCTCATGTCTTCCTGTGCAGTTTGTGTCAATTTCAACAAATGAGCACCAAAGTAATTCTTTGATGCAGCTTGTGATGGTAACAACACATAGTACTGAAATGACAAATGTTGTCCTCAAGTTGGTAATTATCCACATATTCATCTACAAATGTAACACGAATACTTTGCTACTCTGCACAGTAAAATTCAACCTTTATCTAGTGCACAAAAGCTTCTGCATTTACTATTTTAAATACTGATTGTTGGCAGGTCTTTCTCAGGAAATGATATGTCCTACATTTCTGGCAGTAGCAGCACCATGTTTTTTCATGTTGAATAAATAGATGTATTAATAGAAAAACTAGCCTGCTAATGTAAGCAACAATAGCTGCCATGGATGAACAGAAAATAAGAGATCTAACCACATTGATGTTTAACTTCATAAGCACAGAATACGAGAAAAATCACAGCAAACAAACAAAAAACAAAACTGAATTTCACAGGTTACTTCTGTGAGTAGTTTTTTCGGTGATAGATTTAAAAAAGTAGAAATGCAGGAAAGCATGAAATGACACATTTAAAGCCTGCATGTTTTCTTTACTGTTGTCAACTCTTCTTATTGTGATGAATCAAACAAAATAAATTCAGTGACAACTGTCTAACTTGTGCTGTAAAACAATGTAACTGTTAAACTGACAATATCTACGTTAAGCTCGTACTGTAGACTCTATACAGATACACATTACATCCTCTTACTTCTCTACAGCTTTAACGGTTACTTTCACTGTTTTATTACAGTACAATTTGCATTGTGGCCTTTGTTAAGACCATGTCTGATTTCTTCCTTTCCCGTTCCTCCTCTGCTCTTTCTTCTCTCCAGGCTGGGAGGCTGAGAGCTGCAGGGCTGCGACATGTGAAAAGACCTCCACCCCTTGACCCTCTCAACTTTCAACCTTAGGTATATTACAGCCTCGACTCCTGTCGTCATGTTTTTCTTTCCTGTCTCCTTGTTTCATCTCAATGTTCAGATTTTAACTTGGTTATGTTTTTTGCCGCAGAATTCACTTGAACTGACGTTGTGACTGCGACCTGACACCCTCACGCCTCGGGCATGCCTCAGGTAAAGTAGGAACACCTCTGAAACCTGCAGTCGATGTCACCCATCAACTCTGAATCATACTGTGCTCTTCCTTTCTCACTTTGTGTTTGCGCTTCCTCCCTCTCAGCCGGGTATGAATGGGATGGAGCCTGCGTTTGGCGAGGCCTACGGGGGACACAGGGGTCTGCTGAGCCCCTACCCTCTGGCCATGTCGCCACAAGGGGGCAGGACTGAGTACGACCAGGTGAGAAGACACATGATGAAAAGAGGCACAAGTCACATGGCTCATAGTGAGACTTCAAGGGCTTTGAATATGCTTGAAAATGTTTGTTTGAGAAGAGCAAAATATGGCCATTATTTTTCTGGGGAAGTGAGTTGATGGCTTTTTAAGAGTATGATGTATTTTCTATAAAAATTGAATAATGACCTTGATTATGATACCTGGAAAGAAGACAGAAGTGATTTGACTTGTTATTGTAGTAATGTTTGGAATTCAGCATTCATTCATTTAAAAATTTAAGCCTGTGCTCTTTCTGCTGTGACGTGTAAAAAAAGTTTTTAGTGAAAAAGGCCTATTTGGGTTAAAGTTAATTTATGCATCTCAGGTTCTGGAAGGTTTTCCCTGAGCACATTACAAAATGAGGTCAAAACTTTGTGACTTGTCAGAGCTGTCTGTGTAGATTATTTCTTATGTAGACTGTGAAAACTGGATGATTTTATGAGCCTTCCTTTGATGAAGAAGCATGATTTTCCTGTAGATTATCCATGTATAAAACAAACTTCTAAAATTTGCCAATGGCTAAAATGCAGCCTGGAACAATGAGTTTAATTACCAAGCAGCAGGGCAAATGTTTTATTACCGAACGCCCCCTGTAATATAACAGCACATGCTGACGTGTGGTACAGGAGTAATGTTAAAAATACAGGATTTGGAAAAACGTTTGTTCCAATCAGTCACACATTTAAGTGCGTCTCTGTCCCCTTTTAGAGCGTGCTCCTCATGCTGGGCTCCCCGGCATCACCAAGAAAAAGGCCCTTTGAGTTACTAAGCGACCTGGTGGACGACGGTGGCTTTGGTGAGGACCTGCACCCGGAGCGCTGGGACGTGTCTGCGCTGGATGAGATGGCTCGCTACACCAAGCTGGGCCTCGGGGTGGGAGGGGAGCTGCTGGCCTGCTCGGAGGAGGCCGTCCTGATGGGCCGCTGGGGGAGAAGCCGGGAGGAACAGGAGGAGGAAGAGGAAGAGGAGAGGAGGAGGAGGAACAGACACACGGCACCTCCCATCACCCAGGAAGTCCAGGCCACTGCTGCAGGAAGGGAGGAGGGGCCTATCTCTGTTGCCACAACAACAGAAAGGGAGTTATGTGTTGCAGGAAGAGCGGCCGGAGGAGGACAGGATGGGGGGATGCCGAGGGAGCGTACAGTGGAGGTGTATCAAGTGGCACAGGAGGAGGAAGAGGAAGCGGTGGCGGCAGCAGCTGCTGCAGGTTTGGCTCTGGAGCACTGCAGCGAGGAGCACAACTACTCCCTGAGCCAGGGTGAGGAGCTGGGGGCGGGGCCCCGTCACAACTCCCAGACAGAGGGGGTCAGGGTGGGGGAGACACAGCAGGAGGTGCGGGGCAGAGAGGAGAACCAGACCAAGATTGAGCTAGATCTGGACGACGAGGACGAGGAGCATGAGGAAGAGGAGGAGGAGGAAGAAGAGGAGGAGGAGGAGGAAGAGGAGGAGGAGGAGGAAGAAGGAGAGGAGGGAGCAGAGGAGACGGCAGTGGAAGCTGAACTCTCCAGCTCCTCAGAAACTGAATGTGGTGAGTTCTGCTTTCAGTTTGTCTGTATCTGTGTGGCGAGGACATCTCAGCTCATCACGGCGCTGCCAGCAGCCTGTCTGCCCACACGGAAACCATTTCAATCTGTCTCAGGTCCAGACGAGACCTCAGACTTGGTTGGCTGAGCAGAGGCACATTAAATACCAAAGTTGCGGGTGTAATTCCCGGACAACATGCCGCTTCAGTGGCTACAATTTTACTGTTATGAAATGGCTTTGAGGGTTGGAGTCTCTTCATGTATTCAAATACCATCTGTAACCGCCACGCTGCTGTCTTTGTTAGGGTTGCGGGGGCTTGTAGTTGAACATGTTAAATAGGGTATGAAAGTTGGTACAGATCGTTAAACAGCCATTACAGTAGGAGCCGGATTTTTAAGCAGCTTCAAAAGCAATGCATTCAGTAGGTGGCTCATTACCAAAAATATTGTTTTTCTTGTCTCATTCTTTCTTTATACCTCACTTCTCTCTCATTCACAAGTACTGTATGTGCACAGTGCAGCTGAATCACTTACCTTATTAGTTAAATCTGCAGTTATTTTGATCATTGATTAACCTTTTTTTTTTTTTCAAGCAAAAATGCCAACGATTTGGTTGTTTCAGCTTCTCAAGTTTGAGGATTTGATGCTTTTCTCTGTCTTACATCACAGTAAACTGGTAATCTTTAGGTTTTGGACTGTTGGACGAACAGAACAAAGACCTCTGAAGCCGTCCACCTGGTCTCTGAGAAACTGGACATTTTTCATATTTTCTGTCATTTCATAGATGAGCAATTACTTGGTTAATTTGGAAACTAATTTTCAGATCAGTCGATAATGGAAATAATTGTTAATTGCAGCCCTGGTGCATGAGCTATTTCCGGTGCTGCAGCTTTGACTATTCCCAACTGACATTGCGTGACTGACTGTGCATTCACCTGCTGCAAGGAAGAAGGTTGCTGCCAAAATGCATTTCAGTCATATGTTTGGAATGGAGGTCAACTACATGATGACTGCCAAGCAAACACTATACATAGACTGACTCACTTCCTTTATTCATGTCTGTACATATACAGTACACGGACGCTGTAGAGCTTCCAAGTGAATTTAACTTCAAGTTAAAAACCTCTTAACAGAACTGTTGGTTACGATAAGGGCTGGATAATTAATTGAAATATATAATGGAAATCGCAATATGGCCAAGTGCAATATCCAAATCTCATGAGCTGCAGTTTTTTGATAAAGGTAAAATGTGTCACAACATACCATCATAAATTAGTGTGGTGCTACAGATGATATTTTCCAGACGTGAGGAAACATGCTTGTTTGATATAGGCCAGAGGCTGACATTTTCGGGAATCCTGCGGGTCACGTGGATTCCTGTGGGATTCCCGTGGGATGGAAGTCAATTTCACTATTTATTACGGGACTGGGTCGGGGACAGGAAAATAAGTCAATGGGAGCTGGCAAGATGATAATCATAGGTCTGTTTTTATATATAAATTTGCAGTTCCAATATCATTAAATGCTATTTCCTTATTTTTTTTTGTCAGGAACGGGATGGGAGTGGGACTGTACAGGAGTATTTTTGTGGGAGCAGAATGGTACAGGAGTGAAAATACACTCCTGTGTCACCCTCTAGTACAGACCGCAGCAAAAATCTCATTGGCATCATTTTATTATTATTATTATTTATTTTAATTTTTTTTTACAGTTACAATAAAATCTAAAATTTCATTCAATCAATTTTCAATCCATTGGGATTCGTAAGTCAAAATAATCACAATATGATTTGTTTTACATATTTTTGCCCTTGTTTAAATGACTGATTACAAAATATGATCACAATTTTGACGAATCAGCACAACCAATTAAACTTTTCATTGAATTATTTTGTAACCTAAAAACTTTTGTGAGAAAATGTTTACTTTGTGACTCAGAACTGATGAAGCCTGTAGGATTATGGACAAAACATCTTGAAGTATCTTCAACCAAGTCCAGTTGCTACTGACTTAACCTTCCTCTTCCACATTTGCACCATGTTAACGTGAATTTAAGGAGGACGCACACTCACACAGGACAGTAGCTATCATTGAGGACTGGGGTTAATTGGCCCTCTGAAATTTTTGTTCCTGCATTTTCAATATATCTAAATTTCAATCATTATTCCTCCACCGGAGTTTTATTCTTGCTAGTCTGGACAAGGCATTGTTATAAAAACCTCAGTATTGCTATGGCCCAGTGAACGAATCCCTCCCCCGAGGCTACACAGATCTGTGATTTGTTATTTTATCAGCTGAAAATGCTTAGAAATGCTTAATCGTCCTCTGAATTCAGACCTGCATAAAGATAGTCATACTAACAGAAAATCATTAGATTGATAAATGATTTTTGCTCATGATTTACTTTTCCATACCACTAACTGAAGTCCCTATCACCCAATGTGAAAAAAATCCTCCAAATTCTTTACACCAAAAAACAAGTCACTTCTTTGGCCTATAGTCTCGCTTATGAATAATTTTTAATTTAAACTGCACTCTGCTGATGTTACATTCAGTTTGCTAGTCATGTGTAATGTGTCATAAATGTTTAACCTGTCAAGCAGTATAGTGTTTTTGGAGCTTAACCTATTCTAGGGACTAAAAATCGGGATATCTCATCCTCTGCTGCATCAGTTTTTAATCTTTTGTCTCTTTTGAGTCCTTCAATTTTATGAAAGTACAATGATAATTTGCTGGAGCGTCCCCTTAATTGCTAATCAATATACAGACTAAACAGGACTACATTCAAGGCTTCTTGACAAAGGTAACAACTTTTTTTTCAAATGCATTTAACTGCTAGCTTAGAGTATCAGCTAAAGGGCTTTAATGCCAGAGGTGATTTCACGTCCAGACCACAGGACACAAAATATAAACACGTGTATTAGATAACAAACTGACTTCACTTCAGATTACCATCTTTTCCCAGGCTCTCTCTCTCTCTGGTCGTCCTTGCATTAAATAAACAAATCTCAGGACTCTTGTTGCAAGGTAATGGAGAGGTCGTTGGCTCACTCTCAAAGACCGGCCTGGGTCATATTTCGACAGTCGCAAGACACCATTGTCGCTCTCTATTGTTGTGGCTCTGTGTGTGTGTGTGTGTGTGTGTGTGAGCTATTCTTACTGTTAGCCTGTGGCGAATGCAAAGGGCTGTGTGATGGATGGAAAAGTGTGTTTAGGAGACTGGACAGAAGGTTTAGGAGTATTATGTAGGTGTGTGTGTGTGTGTATAAAACTATTAAAAAAAGAGCCATGGCGCAAAAGATTGAGTTGAGGGAACAGGGCAGACAATCGTGGACCAGACCACATGATGTTATATAAGCCATCTTTCTCTGTGTGTGTGTGTGTGTGTGCATTTGTGTGTGAGAAATGGACATCCCTGGCTGATGGCAAGGATAGGACTTCATGGTTATTAACTTTCAGCCTGATTTAATCCCGCTTCTATTTTCATTATTTGCAGCTTGTTTTTTTATTTCCGTTTAACTCAGCTCTGGTGGATTTGAAGAAGCCTCTCTTCTCTTCTCCTGCTGGTGGAGCTTTGCATGTTGTATTATTTATGATACCATTATTCATGGCTCTGCGCGCCTGAGGCTAATCTGCTGTGACGTCTGTGTGCTCGTGTAGGTGTCTGCCTCTGAAACAGCATACATGCATATAGTTTTAGCTGGTGGTGACTTTGTCATTGGGACATACAGTATGTGTTTGTGGATTAGGGTTCACAGCACGATTTGATACCAGGAAAACGTAAACATTAATACCTGTCAGTTATGATTAGGGTTCATCTGTCATGTTAACTTGAAGGGTATTTCTCCTCTAATAATTATCTTATATATGGCTGTCAATGTTGTCCACCTCCGTAATAATGGATGACAGTCTGTTTTCTTCATAATATATTTAATAAAACTGCCCGGAGTCTTAATTTTGTATTGGGATCATTGCATCACTGATTTTCTATGGTAGGTCCAAAACCTCAAGTGAGTCTGATGCAACATCTAAAACAATTTACGTTCAATAATTGTTGTTTTTTTTATCATAAAAAGAGAGTGATCGATTGAATATTTTATTTTCTAAATGCCATTTCTCAAGCTTTCAGTTTCTGCCGTGCTAAGAATACATTTTGGAAACAATAATAATAAAAACTGGAATTTTTTTTGCGTGAAAATGATACTTGAAGATACAGGTCAAAAAATGATGATGATGCGTTGTAAAACCCTATTTGTCGAATTCTAGTTGTGTTTCTGGAATCAAAACGACGAGCGGATGAAACTAAAACTTGCACCAGAGTGATGCAGTAATCTTTTTAATCTGAGGGAGAAGTTATGATACATGTTATCACAGGTTAATCAGAGTCAAAGAAACAAGAGCAAAAGAGAAACTCATTTGTAAACTGCTGACAGAGAGGAAATCATTTTGACAAAGAAAGTTGCAGGGTTTTCTCTGTTGTTGTCATCTTTAGCCAGACTAGCAGTGATGTAATGTGAAATATCTCAACCACTGTTTGATAGACAGAAATTCATAGTACCCAGAGGATGAATTCTGATATGCATTTCCATGAAGTTTGTCGTAGTTAATAACCGTCTTCAGGGGATAAATCCTGATCGTTTAGATTAAGTCGTGCCATTTCTTCTTGCTTTTCCTCACCCTCTTGTAGGGCTGGGCGATAGGGCCAAAGCTGTAATCACGATAAAAAGTTTCATACCATTCGATATTGATAATTATCACGATAAATGTCAAATCATTATTTCTGTCAAGTTTAAACGCTGATTTTTGCTCCTGAAAATTGAAGGAACCAGATGGCTAACTGTGTGGTTGAACTTTTCTTTATTGTCATAACGTGACAAACACCAAACTGTGGAACACTTCACATATCTGAGGTCGAACATTCAAAACTATTATGATATAAATCCTTTTTCAAAAAATATGATTAGTAAATCTTTTTTCAGTCCTTTTTCCTCAGAAAATAAATATCTAATAGTAGAAAAATTAAGTTCTAATTTGTTTGTGATTCAAATCAACTCAGTCACACATTTACTGACGATATATTGAACATTTATTATTATTAATAAAATTTTATTGTGATAGTTCATTATTATATCATGATTATTGTTTTATCGCCCAGCCCTACCCCGCCCTGCCATGCAAGTCCATGAACCCTTTCCTGCTGACCTTTTGATTTAGATAACAACATGGTCTTTCCTGTGGCACCATGCTTAAACCAAACTTAACATTATTTACCCGTTTGTGGTAAAGATCTGAGAATAGCAAAGTTATCTATTTTTTATCCAATGAATATTCTTTTTCTAAATTGCTTATTAAGTAATGCTTTAGATTAGTATTGTTTTCAGGGCCCCATGTTTCCCCGTGTTGGTTGATTTTTTTTTAAGAAATGTTATCAGCTTTTTTCACATCATGAAAATCCAGTCAGCTACACTGAAATATATAGAAAGTGAGAAGAGATGTGACACAAGTGCAAATCCTTTACTGCATTTGCATTAGTGCTCAAATTCTAAATTCTGCGTGCATGTGTTTGGATGTGTTTCCCTTCAGAGGTGGAGGCCGAGACAGTGAGGCAGCCAGGCGAGCGCCCGTCGAAGCGTCGCTGTTTCTGGGAGTACCGACGTGCTCGAGAGTCAGCCACAAAGAAGAAGCTGGGCGGAGACGTCCACTGGTCTCTGTCCTGGAGCTCCAGCACTCTACCCAGCACGCTGTACCGCCGAGAGGGTGAGAACACTGCAGCACTGACTCACTGTCATTCACTGGCAAAGTGCTGAAACGATCAGACCATTAATAGATCAATCATTGAACAAGATCATTTATTTATGGAAATTTTGATAAACTTATTAGGTAAAAATAACAAGATGTTTTCATGGAGTTGTTTTTTGACCGCTGGTCTGAGAATGAAAGCCTTTTAGCTGCAGGAGTCATTAAGGCAACATTCACACTGAAGCAGAAAGTGTCCCATTTCTTTTCTCTCATGTGACACAAATCAGATTGGAACCCTCAGGCATGTGCCCTACATACAAATTTAATGTCAAAATCTGAATTTTTCAGCATTTCCCTGACAAGTGAGTCTAATGTCAGGCACAACTGTAGCTGTGCAGCAGTTTGGCAGCCTTGTGCAGAAGAATCTGACACAATGCTGTCCATTGATCCAGTACAATTAAATCACAAAAATCTAAAGGAAAAACATTATTGAGATGTTATAAGGCAGGATGTCATTTTTGTAGCTGCACTATCAAATCAATTTAAAAAAAAAAAAGTCTTCTTCAGCCATTTCTTAACATTTTGCAGATGACAGCATGGTTAGAATTTGGGGTGCTAACAAGAATTTTAAGACAAATTTAGGTGCATCTGAGCAACGTTTGGCCGCACAGCATAAATTTGGACTTATGGGCAACAACAGTGAATTAAAGAGGATTTAAAGGCTTTTTCAGACTGTTTTGAAGTCATTTCATCCTCCTTTTGTACAGGCAAAAAAGGGCGCCGTAAAGCTCGCAAGACAGACGCCAGCGACTTGACACCAAACCCCCAGAAGCTCCACAACATCGGGGAGCAGCTGGAGAAGCTGAACGCTGCCATCGACGGCATGGGTCCGGTCAACGACCTGCCCGCTGTGGCCAGAGCCCGGTCCCGTAAGGAGAAGAACAAGCTGGCCTCCAGGTAGCAGACACCACTTACTCCCCTCCTACATCTTCTGCACCCAGGAGACTTTCTGTATCGATTTGCCAGTCATGAGTGGGCATTTTGAGTTTTCAAGTTTTCAGTGTTTGTAAATCGTTTGCAAAAAAAAAAAAAGAAAAAATAGAAAAGAATCCTGCAGGGCTCCGTGGTTTGGTATCTGCAGTATTTAGCCTTGGCAACATCGGTTTTCACATATGTGGTGCATTCAAGTGGTTGACCTTCTAATAGTGCTTGTGGAGGACAGAAGAAGAGAAGAATACATTGAAAAAAATACATCTAATCTTACTGGAATTTAAGGCATTGCTGATTTGACTAGATTGAAAATTGTCTTAATTCCAGTTTCTTGAAGTGTCAGGAAGCATTTGATTTCAACCCATCCCCAGTGGAACACAGTGTACCATACTGAAGATGACCTTTAAAAACTCCCCCTCTTAGAAAGCCATAATAAGCTTTCTTCCATTTTAAATTTACATTTAAAGACATTAAAAGATATCCCTGAGGATGACAGACACAACATAAATGATTTTAAAATGTAGGTCATGAGTGTATTTTTGAGTTGAGTGGCACTTTTTTAATGAGTTTGCTTTGAACATGAGCATGATGATAAATAAAGGAAAGATAGAGGGAAGCAGAGGGAAACTACAGAGGCGATGAGATGGAGGGAAGGAACAATGAAAGGCTGCATAGGCGGAAATCAGGGCAGGTTTGAGGAGGCAGACAAAGAGGGAGATGAGGAGGGAGGGTCATAGAGAGTTCATCTGTGGAAGAAAGGAGGGAGGAAGGGAGGCGGAGAATTTGGAGGAAAGGACATTATTACAGGCAATTTAAAGAGGAGAGGGACTCTGGGAATATCTTATTATTCCAAACATATTAAACACGACACAAACACGCCATCAAACAGAAAGTTGGAGGGAGAATGAAGAAAAAGCAGAAAGCTAAGGCAGGCAGCGAGGGTTGATGGGAAGTGCACGGTTAAAGTCACGGTGTACTTTACTTGTACTGAAATGTGACTGAGTTCATGTTTTAATTTAATATGCAGGAATTTCCTCTGTGAAGATTCACGTCTTTTTTGTGCTGTCATTCTTGTGGCTGCCTGAGAACGGGTCAGAGTTAGCAGTGGGATTATCTTAACCGCCACTAGTCTCTCCCATTCTTTTCTCGAGCTTCTCAAAAAACAATCTACTCGGGGCGTTCAGACGGTCGTAGAGGAAAAACACTCGCCCAGTTCTTAGCTGTGGTGCCTCCGCATTGGCCGGACGCGCCAACAAAAAACACAGTTATCTGCGGAAAGGTCATGCCATGGTCTCCGATCTAGTGACTAGACTAACAGGAATACTCCATCATTTTGGGAAATGTGATTGTTTACTTTCTTAGCTGCAGCTACGTGAGGAGATTGATATCAATTTAATCTGTTTGTGTTCAGTACAAAGACTGGTTCAAGACATGTTTTGTTTAGTTTAGCGCAAAGACTGGTGGCCGGTGGAAACTGTTAGCCTAGCTCCATCAAAGGTGCTTCAAACAGCTCAAAGATATTTTATAAACACAATCACTACAACTCCTGTGTGGTCCCTCAGTGGTGGAACAAGTTAACAGACAGGATTAAGTGCAGCAGCAACACTGTTCGAAGACCCACCTCTTCACCTAATCTCTCTCTCTATTTCTCAATCCTTCTCTCGCTCTCGTGGAACTGAGTGTTGAGGTTTCTTCTCGATATACTGTGGCTGGATTGTACCTCATTTGTACGCCGCTTTAGACCACATTAATTAATACAAATCTTCAGTATATCTTGTGTATTTAACTTAATGTATAGAAATAACAACAGATGACCACACGCAGTAACTTTGTGCTAAACTAGACCATTAACTACTTTGGAATTGCCATAATCTGTCAATTTTCTCACAGTAGCGAAGAAGTCTGGGTGCAGCTTTGGCGAACTTTAATGACATGACAAATGCGATTTGGCTCCGTTGACCAACTTCTTATAGTCTTGTTAGTGCTGAGCTTTGATGCAGCACAGTCCCAAAAAAAAAGCAATCTATGTATTAGCTTGGTCACACAATCTAAATGTATATTATCTCAGCTGGAGTATGGTTTGCAGTCAGGAGCTGATGGTGGTAGAAATACGTTAACTTATGGCGTATATGGGATCGAGAGTGGACACTGTGTCACCAAACATCCAGCACCACTTTTTCATAGCTCCTGTAAAGATGTAGAATAAGCATGTTGCCCAGGATGTCGGGTGATGAAAATGTTGGAGTATTTCTTTAAAGTTAATGAATCAAATTATCGGTCAGAGAGCCCCCAGCTGAATCGTCAAATAGCCTGTTTTATTGTTCACATCATAGTGACATTGCTGTGCGCCTTCTGAGTCTTTCTTTCCCTACAGACATCTCTTGTCATGTGATTGGTTGCTAGGTTTGATCTCAGGAATAGGTAAGGCTACATCTCCAAAGTATCGTAAAGACAAAGCACAGTGGCCATTTTTCAAACCCATTTGAGTACCAGAAGCTTTTAATTTGGTGAATATGTTTTTCCTACCTTCCAGGCAGCCACGGGTTTCTTCTCATTCAGCACGCCACTTAAATCAATTTGCAGCTGTAGGTAAGCCATCACAATCAACAGCATGTCTTCTTTGGGGCTATTTTTGGTTTTGAATTGAGAGCAGGGACCTTGGGGCTTTTGGGAAGGTAGGGAAACACAATTACAAATTAAAAAACCTGCGGTACAAGTTGGAGCATACTCAGTACTTTATCAGTCCAGTCGCCGCAATGATTAGGAACAGCTCAATTGTTGTGTGGTCATATACATTCTCCCCAAACCAGCAGGGAGTGTGGTATAAATTGGAAAGAGAAAAATGTGGCTGACAGGCAAAATCCTGCATTTCAACATGCAAAGAAACAAAGAATGAGTGTTCTGTCCAACACTACTGGCCTGCAAGTGTTTTGTTTCTTTAAGTTTCTTTTAGCTGACTCACAGCCACAAGAAAAGAGAAATTCTCTGCACGCTGCAGAGTATAGTCCCCGTGAGACGCATTAATATTTTACATGCATTGATTGAGTCATTCTCTGCTGCCGTTTTTCAACCCCAAATACTCTGAAACCAAACCGGCCGTATGCCTGTAGAGTCGTGGTGTCAAATGGCTGCTGGAGGAGTTGAGGGATGAGGGAGCTCTCCAATCAATCTCCCTCACAGTTTGGAAATACATCCTCCACTCATCGCTCTCCAGCTGCTTTCAGTGTGAACCCACAGGCACGGTAACAGGTCGATCGCGTGGAGAACGGGAATACTAGAACAGAGTTTCCTAATCCAGAGAATGACGGTGCTTTGTTTTTCCTCTTTCCAGGGCCTGCCGGCTGAAGAAGAAGGCCCAGCACGAAGCTAACAAGATCAAGCTGTGGGGGCTCAACCAGGAGTATGGTCAGTACTGCAGACTGGACACATACCACACATCTAACTCCTATTTTGATGATTTTAATGCCAACTGAAGGATTACATTCTTCTTGCTCTGCTGAGAAATGTGTTGGCTTTATTAAACTCATTTGGATCAAATTGGATAAACTCAGAAATGTGCTGTCAATCTTAAGATAAGACTGTTTATTTATTAATGGACAGTTCAAGGATTTGACTTGAGGACAGTGAGGATTCACAAAATAGGCCTCAGCGTATGAGTCAGTGTCATCACTCTAAAAGGAAAACAAGGTTGGCCATGAGAGGACGGATTTAGCACCCTTTTTTCTTTGCTGTGTAAATTTGACTAAATTTTATAAATAACCTTATTGACATTGGACTCATTTAGTTAAAAAGTTTATTTATATATCAGATGTCTCCAGCAAAAATGTATCTAGCGAAGGGAACCACGTTTACATAATGTTTAATTGATTGATCGATGCCCTGTTTAAGAAATCAGGTTACTGTGGAAAGATGATAATAACAAGACCACTGAAGACCATGTAAACACACTGATTGAGGAAAAACCTGAGAAGGGTGACTTCACCTTGTTCCTGATAATCAACACCTCTAAAATCTGCCAGCCCGGTCCTGCCTGCCTCCTCCTCCTCGTCTGGTTATGTTCGACTTCTTTGAATTCAACCCCAAACAGCGTCCCACTTCCTTTGTCCTTTTTTTCCTCTCATTTTTTTTAACATTCCAGTCATTCCTGATCCCTCGGGCCGGCATTTCATTGCAAAGGCTTTAGTTGTGGCTCACACACATTTTTTGCCCTACAAGCAGGAAGCAGAAACACACGAGGCTTAACCTCACAGATTCCCTCGCTTCCTCTCTCCCTCCTCTCGCTCCTGTGAGTCTTTCCTCCCTTTTTTTATTGTCTCATTCACTTGCTCTCTCTGTCCTCTCGGTCTCTCTCCACTGTAATTTGCATCTATACAAAACACACTTTATATGCTTTGCAGCAGATTCAAAAGGAAACTTCAAACATATAGTGCCAAGCTAGTGCCGGGAAACATCCAGACTTCATTTACAGTGTGTTTGTGTTTGTGTGTGTGTGTGAGAGAGAGACAGCGTTTGGGGTCTGAAACAAGAAATGGTCAAACCGCCTGTGGTCCTTCGCCCACACACACAGTCCCCTGCTGAGACGAGCACTGGACAAAAGAGGAATCAGAGCTAAACGAGAATAATGTATACTGACAGGAGGGAGTGTCGTGGCGCCGTTAGGTCACATGAGCCAGAATCATAGAAAGGTACTGATAATTCACAGTATCAGCAGCAGAGATAAACATCAAACAAATCCTGTTCTGGAGTGAGGAAAGACAGCTGATATGGACGCGATGTCAAAATGAAGTAGTAGTGTGGACAGTAGAGCAGGGCACTAGCGGGCAGTAGCCGCCACGTTAGAAAACATCCTGGTCCTGTAAGGCGCTATAAGTGTTATACTCTAAAAGTTTCACTTTTGTGCCTTCAAGATGCATGCATAGCTCATCAGCAAATTCTTACCACATATTACAGAATAGTAAGTTAATAATAATAACTGTAAACAAACAAAAGTTGGGAGCCACTGCAGTGTGTGAGCTAGCTACTGATTATGTTCATTAGCTTTTATAAAATAACCAAATCTTGTGGGGAAAAAAATCCATCCCAGTTTCCCAGAACCCAAGATGTTTGTTTTGTTGATCAACACTCCAAAACCCACATTTTTTAAGTTTATGATATATGATATAAATAAATGATATGATAAATAAAGCCTCTGAAAAAAGAGAGAGAAAAGCAGCAGATCCTCAGATTGGAGAAGCTGAAGACAGTTTGGGGCTTTAGACTGAGAACAGACTGAAATGATTCATTTTACCATTATGTCATTTTCTAGTCTGAATGTGTTGCTGGTATTTTAACCAAAAACAGTAAACATGTCTACTTTGCACAGAATATCCACATTTTTGTGACCTTTATTTAACCAAGAAAGCATTGATGTCTTTTTCAGCAACACCCTGTCTGATCATCACACATTCACACTTGAAAGCTGCCCCTGCCACTGAGCAGCTCCACTGGGGCTGTTAGGGGTTAACGGTCTTGCTCAAAGTGGCAGTAATGAGGGAGGGACAAGTACTGCTCTTTCACTTTCCACACATAAATCTATCCATCTGGTCTAAAGCCCACTTCTCTAACCTTTAGGCCACCACTGCCCTTATTTCACCCTGACTTCTCTTTTTACTTTAATTTTTCTTTTCCTGTACATTACCTTTTGCTTTTTAAAAACAAACAAACATCCTCTGCATCCTGTGAAACACCAGGGGTTTTTGGGTAATGTGGTCTGTGTATTTTTGAGAAACAAAATGCTATGTGTAGCTAGGGCTGGTTATCAAACCTCAGTCCCAACTGAAATCCATCCGTCCGTCCATCGTCAAACGCTTATCCTGCGTACAGGGTCGCGGGGGGCTGGAGCCAATCCCAGCTGACATCGGGAGAAAGGCAGGGTACACCCTGGACAGGTCGCCAGTCCATCGCAGGGCCCAACTGAAATCCGAAAATTGTCAAATACCAAAAGTTTGCATCAAATGCTTTGTCAGAATCATCTGTTAAATTCTAAAGTATTTTATTTAGGCAAAATTCTTGAATGGCTGCCTTGCGTTAAAACAACCTTAAACATGGATGCGTTTAAATAGTTTGGTTTGTTTAATGAACAAAAGTATTTGTGAAAAAAGTATTTATTCTTCAAAGTAAGGTATTGTTTTGGCATCAGAGGTATTGGTCCCGATATCGAAAAATTTCATCAACATTCAGAAGCAGAATACCTACTTTGACATCAGTTTTCTGCCCTGGAGTGCTAATTTTGTGTTTTGACATGAACAATTTTGTCGTCGCACAGAGAACCTGTTGGGAGCTCTGCTGCGAATCAAGGAGGTGATCCGACTGCGGGTGGAGAGCAGCGAGGAAGAGGACACTGATGAGCGAGGGATGACCCAACGCCTGGAAGACATTCTCCGAGAGTCCAGCGGTGAGAAACACAAACACACCAACACCCCAAATCTTAAAGAAATACATACATTTTGTCCTTTTACGCGATGAATCCGAAGCTCCCCAGATGATTAAATGTGTCCCTGTGGAGCTTCATAGCAGTTCATACTAACCTAGACTATGTTCTGCGATCCTAGCAGTGTGCTTCATAATTATTTTATTTAACAGTGGATCAGTTAGTCCAATATGCCATAAAAACACCTACATTTGTGTGTATTATTTTTAAAATATGTTGTGTCCTTAATCATGTCTTTATCTCGTGTTTACTAAATCTGTACTGTTAACTATTTTATAAAACATAAAAATCCTCGCACATTTACCCTTACAGTATGTTTTTATGTACGGCTATGTCTGTCTTGTCCTTTTCTTTCCATCACACTTCCTGAATTTATTTCCATGACAACTGCAGGTCCTTTAGTTGCCGGGCGGACCAAAGACTTTGTAGAGAGGATTTTGGCGGCTAGCGCTGGTGGCCAGAACCAGCGCAAAGAGGCCGAGCAAGGGGATGATGAGGCGGCGGGCTAAACTCACCCAGCATCCCCTCTCCTCCAACCTCTTCCACGCCCTCCCCTCCCAGCACCACCAACCAACCCGACCTGACCGAGCTTCTCTACACCGCCTCCACTCTCACACTGTACACATTTGAGTAAGAGCAAAGCGATGAAGAGGTGGAGATGCTGGGAAAGAAGAAGACGAGGAGGAGGAGGAAGGAGCAGCCTAAACAACATGGGAGTAAATTGCCACCGTGCTCCTGGTCCTCTCCTGTTGGCCCTCCAAACAGCAGCCGTCTTCACCGCTCTGTCTCTGCAGGCTGTACCACAACCACCACCAGGCCAGAGCTGCTGCTGCTGCTGCTGCTGCTGACTTCTCTGTATTCTGTGTTCTGTCTGTGTGTGCGTATGTGTGTGCGTGTTGGACATGTAACATACTGTATGAGTGTGCATAGTGTTCCTCTCTCCCTCTGTGTGCTGTATTTGTATCCCAGTGTGCCTATGAATAGACATTGCACTGTTTTGTAGATGGTCGTAGTTGCCGGCAGGGGACCGGTAGTGAGCCGAGGGCGAGGGGGCATTTGAGGATAGAGGAAGTACTAAAATAAGAAAGTGGGAGGAGCCCAGGCCTTGAGGACAAAGAAGCGGGTGTGTGATTTTTTTTTTTTGTTTGGCTGGGCTCCTATAGAAGCACTGCATACCATTTGGATTGCATCGGCAGCTGAAATGTCAGTAAGTGTTGTGAGACACAACAAGTGATGGAGTCCTGATGCCAGACCAGCTGTTGATGGAGACAACAGCCGGTTTGTTGTGGAAAAGTCCTTGGAGCTTTAATACCCCTCCTTCTTTAACAGCCCTTCACCCCATCAAAATGTAAGTAAAGTCAAAAATGAAAGAGAAAAACTGCACCTTAATTCAAAATGACCAAAGATAACTGATACTGCTACTTGGACACCAAAACCTCTCACTGCTGCCAACCATTAACACATCATTTTGTTTTGGGAAGTGAGGGATAAGTGACTGAAAGATTTTGATTGTCGTAATGTTTACCCGCATCCCTAAGGGATGACATTATTGAACGGACTTTAATTCCCGTCACCTAAATGCACTACTATCATGGACCTGAGAGCCTGTGGTGTGACAGACAGGAACAGTTCAGCCTTTTAGCTCTGCAGCCTGGTGCTCCTTTAGCTTATCTGCAGTGGCTTTATTTTTACCCACAAAGGGAAGTTTCCTCAATGCCTTCCCCAAGCCCTCTCCTCAACCCCTGACCTGATTATGTAGCGCACCTTCCTGAATTGCAATGACAAATAGAGGAAAACACTTGTAGATCTAGTAAGCAAATAAGTTTGATTTGTTTTTATTATGATTTTATTGTTATTTGGCAATGCCACAGCCCACATAGTGGGTGTCAGTCATGAGAGTTTTGAAATCTGCCTTTCTTCTGTGGTCTTTGCTGAAGCTGAAGACCAACCTGTCCAAGGTCTCTAAATGTGGACATAAAAAAAGTCAAGGACCCTTTGAATTGCACTGTGGTAAAAGCAACTAAGCACCTTTGAAGAGGGCTCCAGATCCTCCAAAAGAGAAAAAAAAGACAAAAAAGACTCTTGGCACCTTTGTCTAAAGACAGATATTGATTGAGAGACTTGTCGTGGGCGCTCAGCGCTTTTTGACAGACTGGCGGTCTCGGATTGTTTCAGTATGGTGCTACTGTGTTGTGAAAAAATAAAAAGCAATGCAAACCTGAGCGGAGGCATCAGGCAGTAACTGCTGACTGGGTTTTGGCCTGCGAGCACGTACTGTTGTAATAGGCAGTTTGTTTGCATAATGACGCCTTTCTGAAGTGCCTGGAGCTTAAAGCCACAGGGACCTGTGTTATTATGCCTGATCTTAAACCCTATTACAAAGTAAAACGTAACCCATGACTACTGCTCCGAGTTTGGCCTCACTTGACTTGACTTAGTGGGAAACAAAACTGCAGGCCTGTGTTAGGTCCCAACACATACTCAGCTAAAAGTCAACCAAAACATTTTGCTGTCAGATTTAAACTTACACATGGAAACAGTAGCTGGCACAGGTTTCTGTGAACATCATCTCTGGGAAATATAAGTAGTGGAGTGGCTGTTAGCTAAGCAATCCCATTTTGTTTTTTAACCTTGACGAGTATCCGTCTGGGCTGCGTTCCAAAGCTGCTGCTGTATAACACACTGTTCCCCTCCTATGGAAACTCTATTTCCTGTCTCAACCAGGAGAGGAGCAGTTAACCATAAACTCTCCACCTCCTTGAGGTCTCCAGTCCAGGGCAGTTTGTCTTGCTCCTGTTTAGGTTTCGGTTTCCTTTTTTATTCTGGGAAATGTTGCTCATGGTCATATGAGTATAGAACTGTACTGTAAACAGAGGATTCCTGTCATTTAGCTGGAAAGGTTTCATTGCGGAGGTCTGCCTCTGGTAAACAGAGCTTTTCAGCTCTGATGCCAAAGACAGATAGACTGGCTTTGCGTGAAAAGATAGTTGAAACAGCAGTTTGGGACTGATGTCACTGAGGCTTCTTAAACATCACCACAGAAACCTGGTCAGGTTTTTGTGTGATCATTTTACAGTTAGAAAAAATGACAGATGATCTAGGAAAAGCTCATTAAGGCCAGGAGAGTTAAACTATGTTGATTAAAGGTGCAGTCCGCACTCTTTCTGCTGCTGAGAAGCAGTTCCTTCCTCAACCCACTTTCCCTTGAGGCTTGGCAAGCTGCCGACACTGCCAGCGGTGTCACAGGATCTCATGCTGGCAGCAGCTTCCATCACATGCCCTCGCACAACAACAAACAAAACAGAAAACAACCGTACATATTGCTGAAGTTTAAAATGTGCAACCCATCTGTCACGTCGGAGGAGGACGAGGTTTAAGAGGGATTCCACTTTGAATGCACAAGTTTGTCCTGATGTTTTCCTTCCTCCAAAGTGGTGTTACGTAACACAAAACACCATCTGCTGTGTACATTCATCTATATGCCAAAAACTGAACTGAAAACTGTTGTGAAAGTGAATTCCTGCCACAGATCCAAACAACAAACAAGACATGACTCCGGATTTTACGCAACTAGCGAGCTCGTGTAAGGGCTTAAATTGATGCTGTAGCATTATTCCTCTTTAGAGAAACATCTTGACATTTTTGTATCATGGAAAATCCCTTTAACTGTAAAGCTTTAACAGGGAGTGGCCAGCTTTGGCAAGGCCACTGATTTCTGCTCACATTCCTGACTGAGCTTCCCAGAAAGCTTCTGCTTATGTATACCTGGAAGCAAGGGGCCGATATGTGAGGGGGAAAAACTGGAATGACCCAAAAATGTCCTCTGTTTGGTCACGTTTCTGTAGCTGTTAACACGATGGTCATCACTCGGGTCCCGGGTCAACCAAGGAACAGCATGGATTTAAAGAATACAGAACTGATACTCATAACTCACAAACTTGGCCAACTCTGACCTAATATGGACAATGACTTTGCATTATTTTGGCCATTGTTATCTGAGTTACTTCCTCAATGGGTGTCACCGTCTGCCAGACAGAGAGAAGTAAACAGCCCCGAAACTGTTGTTGGTGTGCTCAGTGGCTCTTTCTGAGAAAGAGAAAGTTACGGGGAAAGAGAGATTTTCTGCCCTTAAGAGTGAAAGCTGAATCCACCTCAGCTGCAGAGGGGACAGTGACAGCTTGAAAGCCCTAAGAGCACACTTGATGTCAAATGTACACAGACATAAGAGATGGAGGTCCCCATATTCCTTAGATGTTAGTGTTTAAGTAGGGCTGCAAATGAAGAAATCTGTTTTTTTTAATGCATTAACTCAAGTCTGGTACCACCAGATTGTCTTCTGTTAGTCACATCCGTGGATAACTACCCCGTGTTTGGAGGACATACTTTCCTCTAAATTTGGCTGCAGTGGTGAAAGAAGTAGTCGAATAATCACTGGCACACTGGTTGTGTTGTGTTACAGCTCTGTTGTGGCTGCCGGAGACGATCTGCTGACAATGAAGCCAATGTGCCAAATGCCAGGACTTCTCTTGGCCAGCCACACTGACTTCCTTGGGTCTCCACTGGTCCTCACGGTGATGACAAAACTCCAGGAAGTCACCCTTGCCGTGGTATTGGTGAGCTGTAGAGGTGCTGGTAGATACATGTTGTTACCTTTTGGAGAGAGCAGGATAGCTGTTTCCCCCTGTTTCCAGTCTTTAAGCTAAGCTATCCCTCTCATCAGAGTGGTTTCAATTTTCTCATCTTACTAAAGGCAGGAAAGTAAATAAGCAAATCTCCCGTAATGTACAGATTTATACCTGAGTCCCCAAAGTCTGTGAAGCAGAAGAAGGAATGCAGTTGTTTTCCTTCAGCTAGTATGAACTATTAAAAAGACAGATACAGATACTCAAGAAAACGAGGCATACTGTAGTACAGTAATTAAAACAACCACATTGATCATAGATGAGCTGCAACTGCAACTCTTCAGTATGCTTGTAAAACACCCAGAATGTCAGCAAAACAACTATTTTGGAAATGTGTCTGTTGAGGAACAGACTGCTTGAAGACGCACCACTCCTGAAATTCTTTGGTGGGCATTTGAACTGTGACGGAGACAGAACAGAGCTGCGTGCAGCCACATCTGGGAAGCATCTGGGCTTAGTCAGTCAACAAAATTGAGATACAACAACAATTTTGATAATGAATTTATTATTCTAGTCGTTTAAATAACATTTGCTGTTTTCGGCGTCTGTTATATTTGCTGCATTTCTCTGTTTTATATTATTCTAAATTTAATATATTTTGGCATTGAACCATTAGTTGGAAAAACAAACCGTTTGAAACTGTTTCTGTTTCCCTCCACTTGTACCTGCGCTGGTATGCTTGGGTTAAGATATCCAAGGTCTAAAATAGCCCCTACTTGGAAAACACTAAGTTGATTTGAGTAACCCATATGGAGTAGTAGTGATGGAGGGACATGGACAGGGAGAAGCTGTTGGCCTCCCTCCTTCACCACCTTTCACGTGAGAGCAGTGAGGTTTTGGACCAGCGGGCTGAATAGACCCATCAGTAAGCCTAAACTGGTGGGACACTGCTGACCTCCGGGTGCCCGTCCCCACTCTGCCCCAGCGCTCACATTGTCGGAGACACTCAGGCTTCTCCGGTTTCAAAGGCGACGTGCCTCCGTGCAGAGGAGGCTGGGGGAAACAGCACTTAAACAGGGCCTCGGAATAGTTTATCCGAAACCCTTTAATCCCCTCCACCACCTCCGCCCCCTTTCACACTCTGACAACTGCATAGGAGGAGGAGGAGGAATCACTGCTGCCTGCTGTGGCGGCAGCATGGATCTTGATGCCCCTGTCCCCTTTGTCACTGACCTGGAAACTCTCATCTGGGAAGAATCCAAGTGGAGAAAGGTGTTTAGTTTAGACCTGCGGGTCCACAGATTTCTTATCAGTGAAGCTGAGGTGGATGAAGCTGGCTGAATCTAGCTCCACTCTGTGCCTCTCATGTCTTATAACTACATTCTCGTCACAGAGCAAAGCATCTGTTTTTATAAAATCTCTGGCAATCTTTCAAAAAACCCAGGTCAATGAAAGACCCTGAAAAACCTGCTTCCTCAGTCAGCTTCTTAGTATGAGCAATGGGATCTTACATGTACACACAATTGTCTGCCAGTGTTAGAACAGTTTCCGTTATTTAAAATTTTCTGTATTTGTCTTTTTCTCTGTGCTGTCCTCACTGGTTTGAGGGGGGCGGGGCTCTGTTAGAAAAGGAGGATGTTACATATTTCAATGCGCTAATCAGGATTCAGCAACATTTAAATCAAAATGTGATCAATCAAATGTGAGAAACCTCTACCCAGTCTTAATGGCTTTTTGCAAACAGCCTGAAGATGTTCTTTTTTCAAAATATCCTTGCTTGTTGTTTTCAAGCCATTTTTAACAATTCATTTTAATTTAATATTCAGTCCGCTGCAAAATAAACCCGTTAACCCGTTTTCCAAGTTGTGAGTCTATTCTTAATAAAATAATATAAAAATAATTTAGTATCTGGTGACACAGCTACTTGCTTGCTTTGTATCTTGTTTATGCTGCAGAGGATAGAATATTTTTATGTCTGAATAAACAAGAGTTACTGACCTTTAAAACTGTGGGAAGTTACCCCCCATTTTGGGGAGGGGTTGGCCTTGAATCAAAATAAATTGACATTTGATCATTACACCCTTGCAACAGATTTACACATAAAGCTTTTAAGGATTTATCCCATTGTCGGTTTGCCTGACTTCTTTGAATTCAGGCAGTGAGACCATTATTTTAAGGTTTGAAGAAATGGAACATATTCACAAATGCACTTATTCGCTTTCTTGCTGAGAGTTAAAGACTGGAAACAGTTAGCCTGGCTTTGGTTCAAAGGTAACAAAGTCCACCTACCAGCACTTCTAAAGCTCTTTAATTAACATGTGATATTTCACTTTATTTGTACAAAAACAGGAAAAATGAAGATTTGTGGGTTTATTGGGTTTTGTGTGGGACAATTTCTTGGCCTTTCTGTCACGACAGCGACTGAACTCATAAATCTAATCTACTGACACTTTTAACACATGAAACTCCTCATTGTACTAGCTGTCTGCAAAGGTTCTACACGGTGCTAGCCTTCCATGGGAGAACAGTGGGTGGTTAAAAGTTAACAAGACCGCTTTGGGTTTTGAATCATTGGCAGATTCTTAGCTCTGTATCTGAAATGTAATAATGATGTCTGAGAGGCAGCTGAGAGACACCTCGTGGCTTTAACCAAAACCTAGTCAGTCGTTTCTGTTGAAATCGACGAGTTGAGATTAAAGGCCCGTTGTGGATGTGAGCAGGAAAAAGGACGTGATGTCTCGTTGGAAATGAAATGATACTTTGGTATCCAAGAAAGACATCCTGTGGAGAGAATGAAGACTGGATAATCACATCCCTGCTGGTTCTTTAATCAATCTGAAAACATGTTGAATGATGGGAGGGAAGGAAAATCAAGAGACTAGCAAACATTCCACAATGCCATGTCATATACTGTACAGAAAACCTTACTTCTCTTCTTCCCTTTTCCTCCCCCCTCCGTCTTTCTGTAACCCAGTAATCACAATACTACAGTAATACTTTGGACCTGTTAACACATTAACACGTACAACTCCTTTGTCAGTAAGTAACCTTTAAGAAAAATAGAACAAAAATCATTAAAAAAAAACAAAACAAGAAGTGCCGTACAAATAGAAGCCTAATATTTTTTGTTTTGGTTTTGTGTGAGTGTACTGTACACCTGTATAATGTATATTTTAATATTTATATGCAGCTGTTGTATTAAAGTATATTTTTAAATTAAAATGAGGGCCGTGTTCCTTTAAATATAGCTACAGTATCTACTAAGAAAAGTACTTGCTGAATGAAGTTTGTGGTGACACTTTTTTGGGCAAAATGATTCCTGTAAAGAAGGTAAAACTTATTAGTTTTTATATAATCAAATCAAAATCAGCCTTTATAAGCCACTCTTTGAGGAAAATTAATGTTTTACTTGTTAATTGTTAGGCCGGGAGGTGACGGTGTGACCAATTTAAGGTGTTGCTTTGTTCATTACATCTAGCAGCAACAGAAGACAGGGTGTGCATTTCCACTGGGGGATCACAAGTTCATAAATGCTGCACAGCGCCACCAGCAGGTCACACAGAGAGGGTCACGCATGGGGGGATAGGCACTTTGTAGCCTAGATTTTGTGATAAGGGTGAACTGAGTGTTTAACATCCAAGGCCTAAATAAAGCAATTTCTGCATAAAACCATTTTTCCTTCTAAGAATAATAAAAAATTCAGGGAAGACTCTCCAATATACAGTAGGTATGTTTTAAGAAGGGAGGAGTAGCTGACTCAGCTGACTTCATTTCTTCGTACAGGCCGTTCCAGAGTCTCGGGGCCCTGACTTCAAAAGGGGCATAAAGGTTGAGTCTGCCTGTAGACAGTGCTGAGGACTTAAATACCCCACGATCCTGCAAACAACAGATGAGATTCAAAACTGATATTACAAATGGATGCTTTATTGGATGGGAAATGTTTCTATTCACAATGATGTTAAATGTACTTAGATTAAAAACATCAAAGTCAAGTGTCCCTTTCAGTGAATTAGTTCAACATTGCACAATACCCAGCTCTGAAAAGACACACCCAACCATTGGTCCCTTGTCAGGAGTCAGAACATCAATGGAGCAGCAGAAATCCTAGAAACCACATCAGGGTGAATGAGGAGGAGGTCCACAGTCACCCGACAGTGTAAAGTATATGAGGGCATCAGAAATAAGCATTCAGATTTCAATAAACTCCTGTTACTGGTTCAGGATTCAGAACTATTTTTAAAAAAAAAAAAAAGGTACAGATGAGCAGACAAAAGTCACAAACACACACTGACAGTTTGACAAGGATGTGTCTGGACTCATCTGTGTCAGGACGAACAGGAATGGGAGGAGAACGAGTTGTACAGAACATTTTAACAAAAGCTAAATCACATTTTTAGGTCATGGAAAGTTTCCAAACATTTCCCTCTCAAG
Organism: Micropterus dolomieu; assembly: GCF_021292245.1. NCBI lineage: Eukaryota > Metazoa > Chordata > Actinopteri > Centrarchiformes > Centrarchidae > Micropterus > Micropterus dolomieu. The sequence goes on along the minus strand of NC_060150.1, from coordinate 54,680,949 downwards.
ACATGTAAGCAGTTACAAACAGCTTTTTCTTTCAAAATAAGGGAGTCATCATTTAGTTTGATGAATCATGCCCCACAACTGACAGAAATCAGTAAAATGAATCAGTAAATTAAATGACAAAATCCGACATTTGGACATACAATATCTCCCACTGTGGGATCAATGCACTGTTTTACTTCGCAGGAAGTGGGGCTACTCAGACACACATTTGCATCGTCACGGTTTGCTACAAAACTCTGTCAGTGTGTCTGCACATGACATAATAACAACAAAACAGTGGTTTCATTATACAGCTATGAAATACAGCAGACGTAAAAACTGAATAAAATAGAACCACCTTTCTCAGAGTAAGGCTTTTTCCCTCAAAAATGGCTTTAAAGTGAAACCATTTTAGATATTTAACACATTTTTGCCATGTCCCAGCATCCATTTTGGCCAATGGCATGAGACTAGTTTCTTGCCTTTCATGGAGTTATTGGATTCAGAAATCAGACGCCATCTGCTTAAATCAGGCCTCCGGGGGCTTCGTCTGGTTTCAGCGCCTTCGTCCAAAAACGGAGTAGATCTCTCCACTTATTTCAGCTAAAATGCCTCCTGGCTCGGTCTTTACTCTGATAAAAAAAAAAAAAAGAAAGAAAATGTGCTGGACGGGTCTTGGCAGGACAACAGTGGCATTCAAGTATCAAAGCACAATGTGAGGCCAGAGCTCTGCGGCTGACATCATAGGTCTGCAGGATTGCTTTCGAGGAAATCTTCCCATCGGGACGGACAGAGGTGCAGATGAAACACTATTCTGGATGGCTGAAAAGTACTGCCGCTATGATATTACTGCTATAATTCATTTAAGTGAAATGCTGAATCAAATTTGCAGAGTAAGCATTTCAGCTGCTAGTTGAGATTATGGTAAAAGAAAAGGAATTTGAGGAGGTGACTCATCACTAAGAGTCAAGGTGAAATAAAAATCAGTTGCCAGCTAAGTGACAGCTCTTAATCTTTACCGTCTCTGTTTGCAAGAGGGAATGTCATGTTCAAATCTGTTACCTATAACCAGATGACGATACTCAAAGGTCACATGTAGCTTATATATTGACGTGAAGGACACACTTGTCTAACTAGGAAACTAAAAAGCCTTAAGCCAACGTTGTTAAATGGAAGAAACATAGAGGGAACACTTTTTTTCTTATACTTACCACTAGTGGCAAAAAATGTGAGGTTTGGCCTCAGGGTGTCACCACATGAAGAATTAAGTTTTTATCTGAACACCTGCAGTGTGGCCATTTTGGGACATTTCAGACTTGGCTCAGCTTTCCTCAGTGTCAGCTAGACTCAGCTGTACTTTAAGCTAAATTGTTTTTTTTTAACATTAAACTGGCATGTTAACATACTTAATAAAGGTCCTTTCTCGTCAAGCTACATTAACATGTCAGCTAACATTAGCATTGGAGCGTTAATGTTCAGCTTCTTAACATGGGTGCAGTTGGCATGGTAACATGCTAATAATTAGCATGGTCTGCCATGTTCACGTCATACTGTTAAGTTAAGTTGGGGTGGGAAACATTGCAGGAACTAGCAAGAGACAACTAGATTTTGAAAGTATCCAACCAAAAAAAAATCCCCCCCTCCCTTCTCAGAGCGCGCAGAGGTAGACATGCAGGTATTCTTATTACAGTCCTATGACAGGCACCACAGAGAGCATTTGATTTTTTGATTGCAGTCGGATGTAAATTGAATTTCAACAAAAAAGTTTAAATAAAATTGTCTACCCCAGCTTTAACAGCTGTTTTCATCATCCAATACGTCAAACCTATGACTGGGAAACTGAAAGCTGCATTATATTGTCAGTGCACTGTACTCTGTCTTTCAATCTTTCTCATCCCCATCAACCCTCCCATATGACATGGCCTGCTATGTTAATCTTAAAGTACAGCTGAAGTAAACTACATTTGTTTTGAAGGTATCCTGTCATAACTTGGGAGTGTTGGACAGGTGTAACTTTAGTGGTACAGAGTCATTAGGTTTAATTAACTAGTGAAGATGAATGCCGATGCCAAACTGCATGCTCATTGGATTGGTTGAGATGGACTTTCACTGTGGACAGACTAATATGGACTTCAATAGAGCCACACTGCTAGCAGGTGTTGCAATGGACTTTCTGCCACATGAATATTAATTCATGGAAAGAAACACATGATTCCTAACAGAGTCACTTGGGACGAGTCATTTCTTTCTTGCGTGCCTTCAGACAGCCTCTCTGATGTTGAATGGTCAACAAATCCATATTCCTATGTTAAATGTTCTCTTTTGGAGATTATTGCCACCTCTTCCTTCTCACTCAGTAGTTGAGACATTCATCAAGCCGCTGAATCCAGGTCCAGACTGCCATTAAACTAAGATGAGCACCTACACAGAAACATGGCTTTTGATCTTAGGAGAAATGGGTAGCAAACTAATGATAGTTCTTCAGTCCTGTTACCCTAACTTGATTTTTTTCTTCCACAGGAGTCTTAAAAAGAAGAAAGAGAACACAGAGTTTTTTCAGTGAGAAATTGGCTCTGTGTTTAAAGCTGCACGATCAAAGAATAAACAGAGGAGTTTGATTTCCAGGCTCAATGAACCATCTCAGTACTGTGATGTTTTTCCACGCAGTAAAATCTTGGATCTTCCCATATATCCTAGTCACATCCTGGGATGGTGAGTTAAATTCCAGGTTCCTCATCTGTCCTCCATACTCACATTTTTAAGTTTTGGTATTGTGGTTTGAGTCTAATAAGTCAATCATGTCACAGAGGATGCAAGACCCTTCAGGTTATCAGTCTGGAAGGTCCCACATACGCATTTCTCAGGGGTGGAGGGCCTCTCCCTCTTCAGCCCAGAGGAGGTTCAGGGCCTCGGCCTGCCGCTGCTCTCGTTGGTGGATCCTCCGCAGGCGCAGGATGTAGAGCAGGATGGCTAGCACCACCACCAGGATGCAAAGTGAGAACAGGTGGTGGTTGTAAACAAAGGAGGAGCGCAGCCAGCTGGGGTGGCTCTGCCGCAACGTTTCCTGCTGCAGGTCCCTGGCGACAATAGGAGGGGCAACAGATATGAACAGACATGCTGGCACATGTTTCATACAAAAATACACATACAGTCAAACCATGGGTCACAAGGGAAGGGTGGGATGTTGATCAGCCACCCAAGCAGGCACCCAAAAAGGCAGACTACATTAGAAGCAGCATGTGGGAGAAGGAATGGATAGTAACCATGGAAACGACTTCTGTGCGCTACACAGCTGTAGCCTATTTTACCAAAGTTAAAATTATAGGCTACATAACTTTACCTGATTGGCCTTCATCCAAAAGAGACAATCAGTCTCTCTTCAAATGATTTGTTCTCCGCGTCTCATACAAAAAGTTCAAGACAATTCAACTTCACCTAACTTTAACAGGGACACCTGCTACTGAACAGACTGTTTATGCTGCTCCCTGATAGAAGGAAAATGTTTCTATGTTAACCTGTTGCTCAGTAGGAGCCTGTTATGTTATGACTGTGGCTCTGGACTCTAACTTGTTTTAACAAGCTAGATAAAAGGTAACGCCCTGGCAGTGGCAAATAGCTTTGGTTTTGTTTTTGTTTACATTAATGTTAAATTGAGATTTACAAGAAATATTTTATTGCTACTGTGTAAAAGGGAATACTGCTGGTAAAAAGCACCTCATTTGTTTAAAGTGTTTTCAAATCACGTTATTGCACTTTTGTTTATATAGCAGTGCATTTAATTTAAAAGTGCACAATACACTACTTTAGAATTCATTATTCAATTTTGCGCATGACAATGAGATTAATCGCAGAAAATCATGGGATTAATCGCGATACAAAATTTTAATCATTGCCCAGCACCAATTTAAATATTTCTGTCTCATAAAGACATATGCTTTCTGTCTACTAGAGTCTAGAAGACGGGACACACCATCTTCTATCATGGAGGGCTACTATGTTTTCTTTCATTATGTCATACTTGCATATGCATATTCCTCTGAAAAACTTTGCATATTGTGAATCCCCAGGCTCAAGATTAAAAGGTGACTCAGTACGGGGAGGGTAGGAGCCGGAGATAAAAAAAATGAAACACTAACTATTGCGATGACGTCGAAAACTATTCCTCTGAAAGCATGATATTTTAAATTGTGAGATTTTTCACCGGTGCTGTCCCGGTCTGTATGCGTGTGTTTACCTGAGAGGCAGGAAGCGGGTTTTAAACAGGATGGCTCCCAGAGTCCACTGGACCTCCTTGTCATAAACCAGCTGGGCTGTTTTCAGACTTGCGTAGTCGGTGGGGAAACGGAAGCCGGAATGCAACACCTCGTACATCCAGGCTGACTTGAAGCACTGATACCTAGTTTAACAAGAGCAGGATTAGAGGGACGAATGAACTGGTGTTTATTCAGTACACGTCTGCAAAGGGACAGTGACTATCACATATAGCCAGCTGCAGAGCTGCCCCTGAAACAGTTCAAGTCCAACCTGAGCCACCTACAGGCAAGAAAAGTTACACCATAGACTGTAGGTATACACATGGTATTCACTTCTACAATTTTGACACTTCAGTGTTGAAGCTGCAAATTTTTGCTCTGTTTTTTAAAGCTGCTGTTTGTGTTTGAGATTTTATATTTTGAATTTTAAACCAGCAAAATGTTAAGATGTTAACTAGAACACATTTCCTTATAAATACTGGGAAGATTGCTTTGCTCGGGGGTCATGATGTGTTCCCTATCCTGCAGGAAAGATGACCTGGTTACTTTAGGAACAGGGAAGTAAAAAGGAATTTTATTTAAGCAGGTTGACTAAGTTCTGTCTTTGGTGCCAAAAAATTGAGCTATAAACTTTGTTGTTGCTGAAATCAATTACATACTATATTTGTAGTTCACTGGTAGAAGGTTTGGCTCTGATTCTTTCTCAAGAAAAAACCTTCGGCTCAGTTGTCAAGCATGAGCATAAGAGTTTATTGTCCAAATATCGATTCCATGTCAAAGCTTACTGTTATATTTAGAAAGGAAAATAATTTACAGCTACATTTTAAAATTAGATATACAAAACCCTCAGAACAGTTGGTGTTTTTCAGCCTTTAGTCCTACTGAATTTCTATTTGAGTATTTTACTGGAGGTTTGAGTCTCCTTTCCTGTTGGCGGTGCAGGTCGGCAGGTGAAGAGCTAGTCTATCACTCACTGCACAGCACCTCCTTGTGGAGAAACTGCAGCCTGCTAAATGTGAATGGGTGAGTTTGTGACTAAATTACATGCTTAACATCTAAAAACAAATTTGTTACTTCCTGTAAGCAATACAAACTTAACTGAATAAAGTAGCAGGGTTTTCAAACATGAAACAGTTCAACATTAAAATGACAAAATAAATGACAGATTTGCAACTCACTGCACTGATACAATATGACAGAAGAATACTTAACCCTACTCTATTTCATGTTCACGAATGCCTGTACATATTTGTTCTACAGCATAGATATTTAAGCTCTTTCCTGGAAAAACCTCTGGCACACAGAAGGGATAAGTTCTCAGAACGCCGCAGCTGAGGTGTGTGTGTTTTCCTGGGAATAAACCGAAGATGAACTAACTAGCTATCTAGCATGCAAAGCAACAACCTCCATGGCTGAACAGAGAAAGAAAAGACCACCACCTACAGAAACCCATACTTGATGGGAAATACAATGAAAGATGTACTTCATTCATACATTATTGTATGAATGAAGACAGTTTGGGAAGAGAGATGAACTTACCTGAGTCTGCTCATGTCAGCCTGCTGAGAGAAAAGCTTGTTGTCCAGACGCTGTTTCAGTGTCGGCCACTTGGTTGAGCAGTAGTCCTGCAGAAAAACCAAAAACACACACACACAGCTGGTAACCTTTCTATGAACACAAATAAAATTAAAAGAATAAAAGCCTACATTTCAGCAAAGTTACTTATGAAAAGACTCAGGTGTGTGTCTGCATACCATAGCAGCTCGGGAGTACTTCTCACTGTCGTACTGTCCTCCTAACCTCAGCACGTCCTCCGTGCAGTAAAAAAACTCTGAGAAGCCGTAGAACTCACTGTTGCTGAAGTTGATGGGAGCCTGAAAAGACATGGCATTATAAAAGTGATTTGTTTGGCATTTCTGCTTCCTGAAGAAACAAACCCAGGATGTCCAGTGAACAGCGAGTTCAATATGACTTAATGAATAAAAAAAACTCCCTTTTAACAGGATTGAACTGAAAATGCTAAAGACACCATGCCACCATATCGTTGTGCGAACAAAACCCACTTGTTGTAAGGTAAAAATTTTCATCTGTCTTAAAAGTTTATTATTAATATGACATTCATACCTGGTAGACGCCCCCTGGTGACATGGTGCCATTGTGGAGACCCAGAAAGGGTCGTACGGCCTCTTGACACCGAGTCCAGTCACCCTGACCCCTCAGGTACAATGTGCGGTTGTCCCTCACAACTCTGTCTGACAGACCAGCTGGCAGACAGGGGTCCAGGTACGGTTTGTCCTCACTCAGGCCTGTCTGTGCGGTTAGAAACCTGGACAGACAGGAACATGAATAAAACACAAAATGCTCAAGGACGGAATTGTTTCAGCAGTTCTGTCAATCTATGCCCACATTTTAGATAATAATCATCAAAATAGACTTTGATAAAATGATCTATTATAGAATGTTTTAATTAGCATATTCATTTTGAGATATTAGTGGTATTGCCATAAACAACAGACGGCCAGTACTGATGGGCTTCTGAATTACACTAAGTCAGTTACCATCTGGTTGGATGTCACAGAAAATATGCTTTGTGCTTGGAGACACAAAGCCAAAAGAAGGGTGCCGTTTTCACAATGAACAGCTGAATATTTCAGTTTTTCCAGGTGTTGGTAGCAGTAAAATGCTGATGGAAAAAGCTTAGCATTTTAAATACTTCATTTATAACCTATAATAAAACCTTTGACCATAAAGTAAATACTGACAGAGGTTGTGAGAAATGTACTAAATCCGGCATTAGAGGAGATTTGAGGCTACAAATCATCTAGACCACTGTCTCACTATTGAGTTATCTAAGTTATTGCAATTTAAAAAAAAAACACTGCAGCTATAACATATAAAAAGGCATGCATAGTGGCCCAAAAAAATAATGCATTGTGTGCGCGCATGTGTAGGTCTGAACCTGTAGCAGAGGTTTATTAAAATATCCAAAATAGGTTGAGCGCCAGACAGGAGAATAACCTTAATCCTAACCTGTCACTCAAAACGGTCAATGAGTAGGATATTAGATAGCCCCGATCACTAGCTGCCTTCGCCACAAACATACACCAATAAAGGAAAACCACCAAACACTAATTCAATTACTCCAAATAAAGCTGGTTGTATTCTAAGTCAAACAATAATGCACCATATGGTTGGTACACAAACACGAAAACAAAGAACCTTTCAAAATATATCATTCATATACAAAATTAAATGTCCACAATTCAAATGATAAAGAAACAGACTAGTGCTCCAACTTGAGGAGGAGGCGGGTGAGAGGCGTGTGTGTGGATGTGTGTGTTCAGGGGAAATCAGGCAGTTAAGTCCATTGAACTCAAAAGGTAGCAGTTTGGTTTAGTTCATTTAAGTTCTGGTGTGAGAGGGCTTGGGTGTGTAGTAGGTGTGTGTAGTCCAGTTCAACTGAGTTGCAGTGAGAGGTGAATAAGGGCGTATCTTGGTACCGCTGCTTCTCCAGCACTTCTATATGCATCATCAATTTCACTCCAGGGCCAGGATGCCTCAAAACTGGAATAATTCAACTAACTTTCTCTTCCCTGTGAACTTCTCACTCCGCTGTTCTACTCCATGCATGAAATGTTTGTCGTTCCCCCCCCCCCCACCTCACAGGTGCCTTATTTATCTCCTCCTGTTCAAACCACACCCCCAATCAAAAGTAAAAGGCCCACTCTGCCACTTTTCTACAAACCTGTTCTTGGACAGTGTGTTGTTGACCAGCTGGTCCTCGTAACGCTGCCTGGCCATGTTTCCTCCGAAGCCGAGGAACGTGGTGACGTAGACTCTGTAGACATGTTGTGTGCGCTCAACATCGCAGCCCAGATTAAACTCTGCGAGAACACTCTTCCCCGCCTCCTCCTAAAAAAAAAGAAAACACAGAGACATTACATTCCTGCAAACCAGGGGCGAGGTCAATGTCAAAACGTTTTGCAACGTTTTCAGATTGAACAGCATGTTTCCCTGAAATGAGGTAATCGAGGTATGTTTGCTCCTGTTTGGTGGGCGTGTCTCAGGTGTTACCCAATCAGCTGTGTAAACTTTGTAAACACAACGGTGTTAAAAAGGCAGGAAAATGCAGTGCGCTTGTGTACACAACAGGGTGTTCAGGGGACCACCGTTTCCGTTGAAAAAAACGCTTTGATACGTTTTGTCTGCGCTGAACTCGCCCCAGGCCAGCTGTCAAGTCTAACACAAGGGCTCAACCTTAACAAATGTATCTTTAATGTCAATGACAGAGCTGGAACAATTCACCCATTAGTCAACTGACATAATTATTTTTTTATTAAAATATCTGATGAATTGTTTAAGTTATATTTTAAGCACAAATGCCAAATATTTGATGGATCCAAGCATTCAAATGCATTTCTTGGTCTTACATTACTGTAAACTGAATATTTTGATGTCACATTTGGCCTTTAATCTAACCCTTTCCTAAGTTGTATAGACCAAATAATCAAAACATTTATTAAGTATAAAAATAACAGTTAGTTACTTTAGCCCTAATCAATAACAATTTTCCTCTCTCAGGAGTTAAAACCATTACTCCTCCAATAATGTCTCACTGCATTTCCTTACTTCTTGTGGTGAACTGAAGGTGATGGCACTGGGCACCTCGTAGGCGATCTGCAGTGAAGCTCCGCCCATATCCATGATGCCCACTGTGCGCCGCCTGCTGATTGGCTGCTGGTTCTGAGACCCCGTTGTCACATCAACTGTGGCGTCCTCTGAGAAGCACGAAGGAATTATGGTATTATGTTATTTTGTACAAACAAAGCCCAAACAGTAAATAAAGCAAAACATTTGTGTCATTTTCAGATACTTCTCGTTAACATTACACCTTCACACTCACCCTCATCAGCATGATCAAAGCGGCCCAACACAAAATTAATGCCAATCCATGCATACACTCCTTCAGGGTTGACAGGCAACAGGAACATGTCATCACAACCAAGATAGGAAGACACAAAATACAGCAGGCAGCAATTAGAAATGACAGATTTAAGGATAAGTCCTGCCATAGTTAAGTGCTAAATTCTCTTAATTCGGTAAACATATACTATGATGCTAATTAATAGCATCATAGCAAGAAAGCATGTCATCTCACCTTCCTGTTTCCCAGAGATGACCTCTGCATGGGAACGGGAAAACAGAAAGTCAAACGCCAGGGGAACATCAGTGACCAGGTCCTCCAAGATGTCCGCCTGTAGGCTACATGCAGAGAAACAAGAAATGTAACATAGGTGCAGAGGGTTGAACACAAATAACACAAGCAGCAGGCAGTGCTTTGTACGGTCAAGTCTAATACAACGGATCTACAATTAACAGCAAATCTTTGATTCTTCTCTATGTTTCTTCTGCTTTTTAATCCCAAAATAAAAAGGAAGGGTCGCTTTTCAGCAGTGACTTCTGCTTTAGCTTCCTTGAATGCTTCAATTAAGACGAGGAAAATAAAACACTGACAGGGTATCAAGCATGAAGAGAAGAAAACACTATATACACTCAGTTGCCGGTTCATTAGGTAGCCCTGTGTAAAACTAATGCATTCTAATTCAAAAGTCCGGTTATAAATTCTCCCTTCATGAGGGTTATAATGTTGCGTTTGTGCTGCTGTTGAATTGTATTGCATCATACTGACAGGTGTTTCTATATATTTTGTCCACGCCATTAATATCTATGAGGGTAGACTAAATAACAAAAACGCCTCTCAGTATAACGCAATACAGTTTAACCGCATCATAAACTGCATCCTCCAAAATGATCATACAGTTTAATCACCACCTCTCCAAAACAGTTTCAACATTATAACCTACACGATGGAAGAATTTATTGCAGGGCTGTTGAATCATAATTGTTTAAGCCAGTGATGTATTAGAGTGTAACCACAGACTAACTCAAAAACTGATGTATTCAAACATACTACACAATCACATGTCGTTCTGTCTACCTCTCTGGCAGCAGCCTCATGCCAGCAGTGCAGAGGATGTAGAGTGGTGTCTCTTTGTGTTTGCTCTTTGGGACATGAGCAGCGGCGTAGCTGAGGAGAGGATAGAGGTATTCACTGGCCTGCGTTGGTGTCTTCACCAGGGTGGAGATACCTGAGAAAACCACCAAACACACACACACACACACACACACACACACTTGAGGTTAAAAACTAAATGCTGACCGTAAAACAGCAAATTATGTGGACACAGCAAGACACATTTAAAAACACTATACCCACAGTGAAATGATTCATCTCTTAAGAGATAAGAGAAGACTGAATAAGGGGTTTTCATGGAACACAGATCAATAAAAGTTCATAACGAGGCTAAAACTTTGCTTGGTTGTTCAGTGACGCACTGAACTTGTTATCAAGCAGTTGCTAATTAACACATCCAGCACTTACAAAGCAACATTAACATACATTTGGGGTTTTGTCCACCTGAATAAGTCCTATATCCACTCTACTAACTCCACCAAATGCTGAGAGAAATATCTGCCTCTTTAGCTGCTAAATGCTCCACTTTGTTCACCAGCTTGTCTCTAAATGTGTCTGTCTGTTGTTTGGTGCTGTGCAGGTAGTGTAAGGTAGTTTTTTTATTTATTTTTTTGAGATTTTCACAGAAAAAAAAAAAAGCTGCCCACTCTGGTTGAATTCATTATGTAACAAAAACAAATATGTCTGATAAAAATCTCGGTTATTAAAGAATTGGAAAAATCTACTTGTCACTGCTCTATATCTAAATTAACTCACTCATGCACTATATTGTAAATTTGGCATTTCTTTCTTTTTATTTATCAGCTGACATATTTACGCTGACTCAGAAACATCTGTTATTAGGTTGACATAAGCACTATCAGCACCAGGCCAATTCAATAGTTGGACTCTAGTTAAAATGAAATGACAATGATGACTAATTAAAAGCAAATAAACGATACTTTAATTCCCAAAACCAATTATAAATTATGGCAATATATGACTAATTAGGATTATTATCGTGCAGCCCACACTGTCCTTTCTGAAATCAATGCATGAGAACGCGTTGTTCAATTCAGGTTGTTGTATGATGTCGCAGGGTTCGAAGTGCCACGTGGCCTTTAACTGTTACTTCTGGAACAAAGCCAGTGTATTTGATCTGCCAGCTGTGACTGAGACAAAAAGACACAAGGACTGAATGATCCATTCTGTTGCTATGACTAATGTCAGCAGAAATACTGCTCTTAACAAACTCCTCAACTCCAGATGAAACCAGCAAGGTTACCATACAATGAGAAACAGCTACAGAGTAATTTTCCTTCGTTCTGCTTTACATTTTCCATGAATGCTCTCTCCTTTCTCTTTCAAACACTCAGTCTTTCACTTTTTGGCAGTGAGCCAAAGGAACAAACAATGTTAAATAATGATCCTAACACTGAGTGAATTCTGTCTCTGTCTGGCACCACTGTAAGGTTACGCAATAAGAAAATAGGGATTGCTTAACAAGTTTAAGAGATGACGTTGGACAAAATCTCTGTAGAATTTTTGTCCTTTTCACCACAAATTTAGCTGCATTTGCTCTCCACGCATAACCATGGTTTAAGTTTGATTTTAAATGATTAAAACTACTAAAATGAAATAAATAAAGCAACAGAAAGCTGCTGCTTAGGTTTGCAGAGGAAAGAATAAGGGTGTACTCACACTGGGCAATCTGTACCGTGCCCGAGCACGTTTAACTCCCAAAGTCCGGTTCGTTTAACCACGGTTAAACTGGACTCTGGCACAGTTTGCATCTAGTGTGATCGCTAACCGTGCCCGAGCACAGAACCCGTCACAAACTCTACTGTGCCGTGCGAAAGAGAGCGCTTTTTTTCAAAGAATGACAGTTGATATTGACTTCCAGCTATGTGCAGTGTGCTAAACTCAACAACCCAGCTGTGATCTAACATTAAGATAGCTCTCCATATTAGCTACGCTCCTTAAGGTGCGTCCCTGACATTGACAGTTGTGTTGGACAGATTTGACAGACAGACAGACAGATTTAAAGGAGGGGGGAGACAATCGTGCTCGGGCACAGTACAAGCCAATGGGGCCTAGTGTGAGTACGCCCTAAGTCTGTCGTGCACAAAGGAACTACAGTCGTCCATGGAGGACTGTAGAAACATTCATGCATGAATACACAGTTACGCCCTCAGCAAGCCCAGAGTTGTGTCTGCCTGTTGGTTTGCTTGTGTGCGAGACTTTTTACACAGCATCAACAATTTACACTCATCATCTTCAAAATCAAAACACACTTTAACAAGAAAACACTAAAACGCTCGATAGTTTCATGAAGAGAGCAAAGCTAAGAAGAAAACAATGAAAACATGTGACAAATAAACAAAAACACTGCTGTGATAAAGTCTTCCTCACCAGGTTTGATCTTCTTGACGACAGGTTTGCGGTCATGGTCCCTCATCTGTCTGATGTCCAGCAGGGTGTGAGTGTTTCCGTTATGGGGGGGCCAATAGTACACAAAGATGCGAGAACCACTGCTGCCACAGTCCACCACGATCCCATAATTCAGAGCAGGGTTGAGGACGTCAGTGGACTCCATGGACTCTGCGATGGAGAGGTACCTGGAGGAGAACAAACACAGAGACATAATGAGAAGAAGAATATACTCCTGAACAGTGACAATATAGTGTACTTAAAAGAAGCGTAGAAATGAATGAACATATGATATATTCTCATGTCTGGCAACAGTAAGGCGTACAGAGCCCCGTTTCAGAAAGCGGGTTTAGTGAAAACTCTTAACTTATTCATAAGCCGTTTCAGAAAGCGGGTTTAGTGAAAACTCTGAGTTTCTCTCTGTATCCTCCCTCTCACAGAGCCAGACACGCTTCATTTCCTCATTGTTTCAGTACGTATCAAAGTGTATTAGTTTACTTTATGTTAGAATCTAAATGCTGGTTGGTTATCAGTTTGTTACTTTGGACCATCTAAAGCAGTGGTCGGCAATAGGCGCCCTGCGAGCCAAAGCCGGCCGGCCAGCAATAATATCTGGCCCGTGGCCATGTTACTTTAATAGCGACAAAAAAAAAAAAAGCTAGCGGCTGGTGCTGAAAACAGATCTCAGTCATGGCAGCAAATGTAACTCACACAATCACTTCCTTTTAAGTGATTGTGCCTTCAGAATAAAAGTGCAAAATCGTTTTTGCAGCAGTACTTTATGTTGTGTTTAATTGAGAGCTTTTACTTTGAAAAGTTTTGAAGGAAATTCTAAATAGTCTCTGGCGTGCTTGACACACCTCTTAAAAAGCCGTCAGAAAACGTGAGATCAGATTCCCCTCAAGAATTTTTTCTGCCTGGAGATACTGGGGAAATGAAAGTAAGCTCCATAGCTTGATGTGGACCAGTCGCTGGGAAGCACACACTGCTGCACATGCTCAATTGTGCTTGATGTAAATCGACCTCTTCATAACCCATTTGTTGAAAAGGTAGAAAAAAAGAATACCAGCAACAAGTGGGGATTGAACACACAACCCCTCGAACGGTAGTCCTGTGCACTACTGACCTAACAAGTAATGGATCATAAATAATCAATATGTTCTGGCCCAGACTTATTTGCTGACCCCTGATCTAAAGTTACCGCTTTTACTTGCTTTTGCTCTCACATTCAATTATCATGGAGAATCAAGTCACCCTCAGAACAGGACCTCTGTATGTCCTTTTTCTTTTTAATAACACTGTGACACAAGACAGCTGTTAGTTTGTTAGAGCTATTCCACTAAAATGTTTATTACACATAAAGACTTATCTTAGCTGAAATTGTAAAACTCAGTGTGAAGCGTAATTACTCATAATTTGAATGGTCATCCTGCTGGAACATAATTCCTATAATATTGGAGAATATATACATTAATCTTTCTGAGTAAGCAGTGTATGCAGAATATAGTTATTGTATGATTTTTTTTAATAGGCTGCTTATAGTCTGACCATGTTTTAACAGCATTTCAGTGACTTTGTTTAAGTTAACTACATTTGTGGCAAGTACATTAAGTAAAGCCACTGAATGCTGTTGAACCAAAATCCAAACAGATGTCTGAAATGTAAAATCTACTGCATCTGCTACTACATCTACCTTATGTTTAATCTGATGCCTTTTCCAGGGTAAATCACCAAACTTTAACCTGATAAAATTGTGAGCTTACAATCATGTCTTTGATCTATATATTTTTTCAGATCCTCAACTGTATCTTTCAGTGTCTTTAAATGTGCACTGTCTGCAAATACTGTACATGCATTACTAACTCTGCGTCCACTGGATTGAAATGGAATCTCTGCCTCTCTGCTATCATAGCAGAAGGGAGCTGCAAATAAAACGACGAAGTACCTTTAACTCATACAAGTCATTTCTGTATGTCTATCTGTCCTTGGTTACTAAAACAAGCACCTAAAGTCTCACAAGTAAGTTCAACTCACTGAGCTTCAAAATCAAATTTGATTACTATTCTCACAAAGCTGGTTATCAGCTCGCTCTGTTTACTGAGAATTTTCCAGCCAGGCTACACATGTTTTCAGTTTCACATGAAAGAGGAGGGGGATTTGCATTAAACAGCCAATCACATGCAAAGAAGAAATCTTGACTTATATTCAGGTTGAAACAGCATATGGTCAACATGACTGAACTATGTAATGGGATTTTTTAATCAATAAGGAATATTTCTTGAATTAAAACCTCACCACCCTGTGAGGTGACAATACGCATGGAGTATTATTTTTCTTTTAATCCCTAGTAAAAACAACAAAACTAAAACAAACATGAGGGGCAGTTCATGCTCCTGTTCTTTACAAAGAAGGACACCTTTGTTTTCAGAATCCTGAAAATTAAACTGGCAAAACCTGTTCAAATCTATCAGATGTGGAACTATTGTTCCTTGTTGATGGTGCATGTCTAAAGCCCCTTTTCCACTGCACGGTACCAGCTCGCCTCGCCTTTTTCTGGTTTTCCATTGTGGAAAAGTTGTACCGGTACCTGCTACCAGGTACTTTTTTTTCGTATCACCTCTGTCGAGGTTCCAAGCGAGCTGAGGCAATGATAAAATGTAACGTGAAAACATGACAGACTGCTGATTGGTCAGAGAGAATATTCACTATTCACTGCATCATCATTGCTGCACCAGATGGAGGCCAGCAACAGAAAGTTTTATATTTTATCCTTAAATCCACTTCTGAGAAGTTTGAGGTGAGAAATCAACTGTGTAGATTTCAAATATTGACAGTTTTACAAAAAGTGATGGTGAAACAAAAATGTGCTTGAAAGTTTTCGCAGTTGAGGAGCTCCGCACGTGGCGGCAGAAGAAGCCTGCGGGAGGAGCGCGTGAGGCCGGCCAGCCGCCCGCTCACAGAGCCCTCTGCTCCCGCCGTCACACAGACCGCTGCAGCAACAACGGCAGAGGAAAACACAGCTGGAAGGTTTTCATACCGCTTATCTGTCTTTACATTCTGAGGAATGTTGAAACGTTTTAACTTAAAAAAGAGAAGAGCTGTGTGGATCGCTGGTGTGTGTGTCGCACTGAAAATTCCATTGAGGCAGTTGTGTGTGGCGTCGCTATGACAACGAGCTACATTGAGTTGTACCATCTCTGGGTGCTATCTGCAATGGAAAACGGAGGACGGCCAAACCGAGTCGAGGCGAGTTGAGCTGGCACTGATAATGGAAAGACGCCGTAATAGGGTTGTTGTTTTTTTGTTAACCTGGGCTAGACTGCCTCTCTGTTCAGCTCTTACGTAACCTAAAGCCTAGCTCACACTACGCGACTTTTAGCCCGATTTGCCGCTCAGCGACCGTCAGGCTGTGATCGGGAATAAATGTAAATCAGCGGTCGATCGGTGGTCGCCAGTCGTTATGTGTGAACTACTCAACGATGCATCAGAACGGCTCCCCGACGCATGACGATGTCTGCCAGATATCTAGCATGCCAAAGATCTGGAGGAGTCGGCCGACTAGATATCCACATCCACCCAATCAGAGCAGGCAGCCGCTGCCAGCTCACGTAGTGTGTCACCCCCTGTCACCGATCAGTCACGTAGTGTGAACGACTTCAAGACTCCCGTCACAAGATTGCAAGTTGTGTAGTGTGAAGAGCAAGGCCATCGGCCGACGCTGAAAGTCCTGTAGTCTGCACAAGACTTAAAGATCACGTTTGTGCAGAACTCTCGCCAGCTCATTCTGACACTTTTCATATCTCTGCAATGATCAGTGAATCGGTCTACTCACTTGTTGACTTGGGCCCTCGGCCGTCGCTGTGGGCCCCACAGCTGTCTCTGGTAGGTTCCTAGGAGGAGGAGGGCGGACGCAATGAAGAACAGCAGCAGCAGTCTCTGCCTGGGTGCACAGCCCAGAGACAGCAGCGACACGCTGCAGTACCAGGAGGCCGGCAGGCAGGAAAAGGTGATCCTGTGGAGGAAGAACACAATGAAAAACTACATTAAATACCGTGGGGGGGCCGAATTAAAATCAGGTCATATACTGTTATATACATGAAGTTACACTGTACATCACAAAGCACTAAACTTATCAGGGCTTCTTGAGAATTTTCTCACAGAGGCCGTTATCAGTTTATTACCTTGCCATATGTCCACGTCAGCAAAAACACAAGATTTCACAGTCGTCACCTCATGGTGATTGCAGTCTGATTAGGACCCTGTCCAGAGTTGTGACTTTTCTTCTACCTGAAGAAAAGAAGAGGCAGAATAGGCTCAATACTGCTTAATTATTTCACATTATTGACTCAGAGTATGTCAGAGTATGAGTATTAGCGGTCAATTGTACTTTAAGATATATTCAGCTCTGAGAAGACTTTTAAAATGATAAATCAGACTTTGACTGTCTGTTGTTGAACTCTGCTGCTGTTCTCTTTCACTTTTCCCAAAAGACAGCCATAGGTACAAATACACATGTGTACATAAATAAGTGCAAACTATTGCTATTATTAGAATGTCCTCTGTCCATTATGGTGTCCTATATCCCTGCATATTGCATAACACACCTCAACACCTGCGTTTATACAAATACAATATATGCGCAGTTAATTCAATTTTGATACATGTAAGCACCCTGCTGATATATTCCTACTGTACCTCCATGATGTTTTTTTAATTGTCCTATAATATTTGTGCGAAATCCCTCTAAAATGCTGTGTTTTTGTTACCCATTATTTTGAAAGGACATTATATGTAACGTTTCCTGGCTTCTTTCCCAGTTATAAGATTAAACTATTGCATAAAAAAACTGATTAGCTGGCCTTTGGGGACGGAACAAACCACACAAAACATTTCCAACCTTAGCTACACTAATGGCTAAATGCAAGTAACCAACTGTTCAGGTACAAACAGGTACAAACCTAACCAAACCACCTAACTAAACATAACCAAAATGCCACCGTTTCACGACGTTAACCGCATGATAAACGCTTTCTGGCTGGAAGTCCCGAGGGCTTAACTTCACATTTAGGTCACAGAATCTGATGGGTCGCAGACTCCGGTGCTAACGTTCGTGAACCGTTAACGTTACTGGTAACGGTTAACGTTAGTGTATCACTACGCCATCAAGCTCTTATAAAACTTACCTAAATATCCCTACCATCCGCCATGACAGTTCGGTCTGTCAGTTAAATGTGTTGTTACTTCGACAGAAACGATGATCAAATGTTTTCCACCCACACTGTACTTCACGGAGATTCTTATAAAAAAGAAGACGACGAGGCGAAGAAGCGGAGCTGACAGAAAAATCCAACAGACTTCCGGTGAGCCGGCGTGGCTACGTCAGGAAGTGAACGTCTGCTGCATTCGGGTGCTGTAGGAAAAATTAGAACTATGCACCTGAACTACCCAGAGAAATATAATGCTGGTTGCACACACAACGCGATTTTTCAACACGAAGCTTTCATTGAGTGAGTTTGACAGCTGGACTACTCGCCACGTGTTCACACCTTTTTATTATATACAGTCTATGGTTCCCACATAACGCGTCAACGTGAATAACCACCATCAGCCATTACTACAGCTGTATGAACCCAAAACAAACATTTTGCTGAGATTTGGTTGCAATAAACGGATCAAACAGATGCCGAAATAACTACATCATGATGCCGATTTGTTAAAATTATTAAGTCATGCTTTGTCGGGTGTATCAGCAAGATAACAAGCTTACAACTTGGGAATTAGGTAAAATAGAATATACATACACACACGTCTTTTTGACTTTATAATATGTCTATTCATAATTGTCATGTCACGTCACATTCCGCCTGGGCTGTGTTGTGGTGAGGGAGTCCCCAGAAGGTAAAAGTAAACAATTACCGCAGTCCAGCGGCGGCAGGAACCTGGCGGTTTTTAACGGTAATGGATCTGATAAGCCCAGCTGCGTAAGGTAGTAACAACGGGCCCCAGTGTAGGCTGTTATGATGGGCCCTTGGGCTACACCATTATAAAGCACACCCTGCGTTTGTGTCTAGAAGAGAACCCTATATTGGCAAATGTATGTGCCTTATTTCCTTGTTTTGCCACGGTTTAACAACTGATAAGATTAGATTTAAATTCAACAGTTCTCTTTGTGTGCGTGTCTCTCCAACACACGCGCTGCTGCTGCAGCCGCTGGGTTGCGTGCGCCTGGACGCAGCAGTCTAAAGTAAATTACCATTATGTGATGGATTTTAGAGTCGGACTGTGTCACCTAGAATTTGCAAAGTACAGAAGTCAAAGAAAAAGTTATAAGAAGCATGGCCAGTGCTGTCATTGTCAAAATCCTGAGACGTCACTACAAACAGCTGAGTGCAGGAGGTGTCCTGCTGAAAAGACGCAGACTTTTTCGGGCAACTTCAGCACAACAACCTCGGATAGGAGATATATAAGCTGATGAAACAAATATGTGACCATGAAAAGATTGCTGACAGTATTTGGGACCGGCTCAGTATGACTGACCTGCTGTAGCTGCAGCCGCTGCCAAGGCTGACTGCTATGAGAAAATAAGAGGGAGACGCTCTCAGAGACTGCTGCACACCGAGAGCTGCAGGGAGAGGAAATAAGATTCCAGGTTCAAAAAAGTGTGGGAAATAATCTGGGAAGGAAACAGTACTGGGAGAAAGGACTAGGTTAGCCAAGGCAGGGGTAAGAGTGAGACAAATCTATAGACAGGTGTGTGTGTGTGTGTGTGTGTGTGTGTGTGTGTGTGTGTGTGTGTAGGCAATATTGTGATAATGATTTTATATATTGTATTGTGAATCTGAGATATACTTGGATTTTGATTGACTATCTGTCTAATCATAAATCTAAAAAGATGTGTGTTCATTGTTTGCCAATAATAACCATGACAGAGCAGCATTTACCTTTCACATTAACATTTTATACCTTTGTCTGAAATCTATTTCTTTTTCACTCTTCACTTTGATGTCAGGAATATTGTTTATTTCATATTGACACTGACATTATCATGTATTTCCAGTTATTTAGTTCATATAATAGGTTTGCTATTAAATCTATTCAAATACTGTTCTGATTTAAATGATCGTTTTAAAACGGGCAGATAAAGGCTATAATTCAGAGGAATAAGTAATAAACCTGTTTTACCAACGCTGTTATAATTATTTTAAGGCACACAACGTTTTTTATTAAGTTACTGTAATAATCCTAGTTGAAGTGAAAGGTTTTTAGTCAAATTACATAAAAAATACCAGACCTCGCGATGCCTGAGAAATTTTTCTCCCTCAAACAGCAAGAACGAAGTGAACAGAGCAACTTTAGTTTATCTGTGTGCTGAAGTAAAGTTAGCTGTCGGCACAGTGTTAGTCGGCAGCTAAAGTTACTTCTACAGGCCACACACAGCAGTATACTCAACTACTGTGCTGCTCTCTTTGCGTCTTTCTTGCAAAATACATCCAACAACCCACAACAAGCACGTTGCGGCAAACCCCTCTTACCTGCAGGATCGCAGGTGTCCTGCAGGCAGAGCTGCTGAATCACTAACGGTGTGTGAACTGGAGGGCTCGTCACGGATGAGGTCATCAGGTGAAAGGTCATAATGTAGGTCATTTTATTTTCATTGTACTAATAGTTTGATTTGGCAGGCCTTCACAAAAGGGCAAAGGGCAAAGCACCTGCCCTTTTGCCCTTTGATGCCCAAAGCACACATTGCACCCCCCTCTGCACGTGCATGAAAGTTACTCACCTATTTGAAAGGCATCTGACGAGCCTACATTGAGCAAAATCTTTGACAATGTCCTCAGTAATCCAAAACAATCAGTTTTGTGACCCTCTCCTCCTGTTCTTTTCTCTCCTGTCTCTTCATGAAACTACTTTTATGTGTGAACAGCTCGAATTCCAGCTTGCACGTGTGGTCTGTTAGTCTACTGGTCAGATTTCGCGTTCAGCAGTCTTGTCAATTGTCACATGATCAAATAGAAACTTAAGAAAATTTACATATTACCAAGCAATCATCACTGCATGTGTAGATATGTGACACAAATAGCAAAGAAAATAAGACTAAAATCATTCTGTTGAATCTGTGGAATGTATTTTTTTATATATTTCACTATGTAGCCTACCTTACAGCCTACTGCTACAGACTTTTGTATGTAAAACATACCTACGCCCCTGGATATGCCCAACACTTGCAGTTTGTGCTCATATATTAATTTTTCATAAATTGAAAGGTGATCCTAATAAAATCTAACAGCTTTTGTGAGTCGCAATGTTGGTCTGTTGTTTTGCCCTCCAGGTCGCCGCGCATGTCACGTGACTGAAAACTATGAATACATTTTATTCAACGATGGATTTGAATTTGGGTGTGATTAAAAAGTAACTGTACTGAGCAAGGTGACATTTTTGAGACATTAAAAAATTTGGGAATTTGGAGGGATGATGCATCTTATTATTGACTGACCAGAGACCCCCCTAGGAAGGAAGATGTACTACTGGACTACTGCTATTTATAAAGTATAAATAGTTACATTATCATAGAGAAAGAGCATAGCGTCCTTGGTGATGCGACAACTAAATATGAATTTACACACACACACACACACACACGCGCACACACGATTAACTGGTGTATATAGACTGCAGCCTATAATGGCCTTTAAGTTTGGGCATTTCTTAGAAATTCTTAGAATTTGAAAGGGACCTCGGGCAACACCTGAGGCAACATATGCCAACATGTGGAGACATGAGAACATGCTGTAGAGTATTTGCTATTTTTTTTTTACAGTAGGCAATGATCAAAAAACATTATATAGTTCACCGCCTACAGTAGCCTTAAAGTTTGGAAATTTTAATCAGAAGAACTTAGAATTTGAAGGAACCTGGAGCAACACTTTGTTGCAAAGTTTGAGAGCAATAGAGATGCAGAGCATCCCGTAACCATAATAATTTACTTTCACTTCTTGTGCGCGCACGTGCCAGAGGAGAGGGAGATCCTGTGACTGAGATGACTCTGACCAACGTGCATAAAAATAAATGAGCCTACTTTATATTAGACTTTAGTATATTTCTCACTTTACTTGGTTTGTCGCTGGTCGCTTTTTATAAATAAAGTCGCTGAAAGTCTGAAAAGGGCAGCGGAGACCAAACCATTGTGAAGAATATATGGTGTGGAGTAGATAAGGTTAGGGTCCCTAATAAATTTTACACGATTATGCCTTAAACATATTACAGATAATTAAGTGGAGTTAAGTTAAGTGCTAAGTCCCTATTTCTGATTTTTTATGTTGTTGTTGTGGTTGTGGTTTCAATTCCAACTTGGGACGTCCTATCTAAAACATTTCCCGTCCATGCATGTGACCTCCTGCTGTTATAAAAACTTCCACACCCACCGACGCTGAAACCCCGCCCACTTTACCTGCCCGCCTCATTTTAAGACAGATTTGACCAATTGAAAGTACTGTCGGTGACTGACAGTCAGCCTGTCGAATCAGCTTCAGCTTCTAGCGTGACTCATTGACAAACCCACCAAGGTCCCGCCCGCTGTGCTCCGGGTTCCCGGTCTCGGCTCTCCTCAGCTGCTTACCGCGCAGTAGCAGCGACCCGCCACGACTTTCTCTGGCCGGCTGGGACACTAATACACTGCCGGGAAGACTAACAGCAACGGGCGGGTCGCTGGGGTCGTCGATTTGAGTTGACTTAACGGACTAAACGCTTGGAATGGAAGCGGACGGGTTCGTGTCCCGGCGAACGTCCGTGGAAACACCGGGCGTCGACAGCCGGATCACAAGCGCTGCGGCCGGGGCAGAGTTTCGATGGCTCGGCGACAGGCTCCTGGGCGCAACGGGGGGATTTGTCGGGTCTCTTTCACCGAGAATGGCTGGAGAACAAGACTTTGCCCCGGTGTTGCATCGAGCGACTCCTGAGACCTCGACCTCTGTCGAACCAGACATAGACTATGAAGGGCTGCCTCAGGGAGTAGCCACCAGCACGCACATGCTGGCCGGATCCGTGGCTGGAATCATGGAGCACTGCCTTATGTACCCCATCGATTGTGTCAAGGTATCAAAGCAAATATATAGTTTTATAATACACCGCTTAATTTGAAACTTCCAGGCCCCGCGTATGTCACACTGAAGACGCAGCCACTGGTTGCATAAACCTCAAGCTAATGTAGGCCTTAATACAAGCCTGAGCTCGATTGAGCTTCAAGCTAACAGAGGTCAGCTAACCAACTAACTTAACGTCATCTAAAGAGGAACTAACGCAACACGAAATTGTGTCACTGGAAATCTAAAGACAAATGGGTATGTTTTAAACAGTTAAGCTTGCATTTAGGCAGATGTTTGTACACAAACACACGGTTAGGGTTGGCTTTGACAGTAGCGTCTGGTCCCACTAGCATCCTAACGTTACATACACTAGCATACTAACGTTAGCTAACGTTAAAGCATCAGTTGTCCTTTCTGGCCAACATGCGTGCCTTTAACGGACATTTCTCTCCGCTTCGCTGTACGTTTAATGGTAAACCTTACGTTTCATCGCACCACATTTTCTAACTGAACATATTTTCACAGTTGGATATAGCCACGTAACGTTATCTGTTTGGACATGTCGTTATTATTAACGTTACTAAAGTATCAAACGTAACGTAAGTCAGCTAAACAACGCTGGATATTTGTTTTAAAGCTCATTTGCATTGTTAGACGGGGTTGCGTGATTTGTAGAGACATCACTGAGGATTTCATGTGGCAAAAACTGTCTGAAGGAGTCTATGTGTTCATTATCAAGAGATAGAAGTAGTAGATGATGGGTCATTAGAACAGTGGTCAGCAGTCTTATCAATCAGTCATCTCTATTTACATGCCTAAACTGGCAAAGTGACACAATTAGGTGCATTCAAACAGGTTTGCTATGTATAATTCACTTCATTTAGAGCCGTAGACTGGATACTATTGCCCCACAATGCAGGGCACAACAGAAATTGAGGAGTGTAAGTGTAAGAAACTAACTAAAACCAGTTGGGGACAGTGGTGAAAACAGGAACATGGGGGAGTGGTCTTAGGGAAATGTTTTGCTTACATTTGTTGGTTTATGTTTATTATTTCCTGTTGTACAAAATTGAAAAAAACATTCATTTCCCCATACACGAATTGTGAAAACATCATACTATGACTACTTTTGCCAAACTCTTTTGGACTGAGACTGTACTTCCCTTTTCACCAAGGACCCATGAATTAGAATTAGAAATAACTATTTAAAATGCAGTTGTTGACATTAAGACCAAATTTTACTCTTGATGTCTAAAACTGCTTGTTCTTTATATTAGTGCTCTTTATCCAGACTGTTATGCTTCTTGGGTTTTATCAGAAGACAAAGAACAAACTCGTTCTCAGGGCTTTCCTCGAGCAAGCGGGCGATCACACAAAGCCCTAGTTCACTACAAATTCCCTGATATTAGCTCCTCCAGTTCATAGCATTTTTTAGGCAAAGTTGCCTTGAACTTGATTACCCCTGTATTCACAAGATCAAGTTCCATTACAAATCTTTGCATCAGAGTCACATCATGCATAGCAGATCATCTTTTGAGGATTCTCAGATGTCACAAAATAGTGTTTTAATTCACCAGGACAGAACATAGTTATTTGTAATTCTCATTCACTATGTCTGTGTCACATAACTCCCATTGCGTTTTACTATCGGCAGTGTGAGTAAAAGTTGTGTTTTTGTATATATTAAGATATATTAAATTATTGTTCTTTGTCATATTACAATACGCAGATATCGTAATTTTAATTGGTCACACTGTGATTATGACTTGTTAAAATGTATTGATGTGAATGTTTGGACTTGTGAAAAGCAAAGGAAGTGTAACATTTTATGTGAAAGCAACATACCAAGTACAAATGTTCAAATCAGTTCCTCAATCTTAGTGAGTCTTAAACAAAAAAATAGCAAGATTAAACCTTAATCCAAAAAAATCAAGCTAAATCCCCCACCTGGCTGTATGTTCGGTTATGAATTCTCTATCAAACAAAAATCTTCGTGGTTGAAGTTTTGGCAAGCATTGGTGCCCTTGTAACTGGACATCATGAATCTAAATTAATTTAGTTAACAAATGATGAGGTTTTAAAGTAAACTGTAGGTGTTGCTTGTAAAGTAAAAAAAATAGATTTTTATTTTTACTTTTCTGTTCTCCCTTCGATCCACACTGTGATGTCTGTTTCAGTCACAAAGATGAGGTAGAAGGAGGAACTGTATTACAGTTTTGTGGGCGAAAATCTTTTAAGTAAAGGAAGTCAGTTTGATTTTTTTATTACACTTATGTCTTGCAGATAACTTCCTCTACCCTGAGAATTCTCTATTTTCACAATCTTAGTTTCCTGTTGCTGTCACAGCAGATTGGCCATCATCTATATCTTCTTCATTCCTTCCACTAATTCCAGACTCTGTTTCCTCATTGCTGGAAGGTCAATGTTAAAGGTGCTTAAGCAATGTTTCCTTAATCTCTTCTGTTCGTACCTTTCAGTTGTGCCGCACCTCTGACCAAATCCAACAGCTGTGTCTTACTATACTGGCCGCACCTTGAATCTATTCCTTCATCACTAAAGCGAGAACTTCAACCTTTTTGGACTTTATGGACAGTTTAAAAAAAACAAGAGGATCTTAATTTATGCCGCAGAGCCAGAGATAGTCTTTTTTTTATTCCACACATTCTGCCTACTTGTCAAACCCTGGCGCCTACATTACTTACAGTGTAACCTGACCGCTGGCACTTCGGTGTGAAAAGATGTCTTTGTCAAAAGTTGATTTGGGTAGACAAAAATCTGTTTTTGTATCTATGACTGATTAGCATCACTAAACCGAACACTGCTCTGCCAAACATTAGATTGGATTAAAAACAAAATGCGTCTACGCTACTTATACACGCTACACACTAAAATACAGACTTAATTGTTTAAAACTCAGCAGGAAGCTAATACCTCTCCCTGCTAATACGACATACATTGAAAATTGATGTGACAGTGAGTTCTGTAAAGACACCCGTCATGTTCAGCGACAGTGACCGTAGATTGTGACTGTATCATTGTTTTGGTCTCAGAGGCAAAGGCAAACTTTCGCCATGCAGGAAGGCTGTAACTGAAATACTTGTACACAACAAGATACCAAGTTTGACAATGTATAGTACATTTTGAAGGCAGAAAAATCTTGGGCGGCAGGTACCAAACATGTTGTAGTTACAGTGTCAAGTACTACGTCTATTTAACATGCTCTCACTTACTAATACATAACACTAAATGTCACACGCGTGAGTTTCAGACTCCATCTTGATTGTCTTTTAGCTGCTGTTTGTATGACTGAGGTCCTCCCATGATTTTTATTTTTGTTTGCATTACAATAAAGGTACATGTTTAATTTTTATTTGAACATCCATAGACCTGCGACTGTGTTGTTTCAGTTGGCCTTTTCTTTATTCATTTTCCTCCCAGTGTTGTAGTTCTCTACATTGACTTCTTCACATGGGTTGTACCATGTGAAGAAGTGACATGAACACAAAGCCCTTTTGTATTGTTTTTTTGTTCACTGACACCTGATTCTGTTTTTGGTGGAACAGTCTGGCTCTCTCAGTCATGTGTCTCATCGCTTGGCACTTCAAAAAAAACCCAAAACACCAGACTTGAATACACTGAGGATGACTGAGCACATTCCATGTTAGTTATCATTTCCCAGAAGCAGGGAGTGGAAATGTCCTCGTAGGGCTCCAGGAGGCAGCCGTGCTCCCTCCCCTGCTGTAAATATTTATCCCTGAAGGGAGGGTGTATGCACGGGTAATTCACTTATTGCATGTTATGAAAAGTTTGAGGATTGCGCCATCTTTGTGTGGACCTTTTGGAATTTTCATTTCTCTGGTGTGCCGTCTCTTTACCCATGCACACAGCCGCAACCGTGCAAACGGTACTGCCTATCAGAGCAATGAGCAACACAAGTGGTAGGTCGAGCGTTTTAATCTGCACCACTTCCTGACAGTCATAAAGTTGGTATGATTTCTAGTTGATGGGCTGTCAGGGCGAGATGTCGACACTGATATGAAACGGCTGCCTGCCTTGGTCACACGAGCCTCAGTGTATTATGGTAATAAGAGTTTTATTTGTCAGGGTCCCGACAGTGTCGGTGCCTAAAATTAGATTAAAGGTTCCAGCTGAAGGCTTTGGCAAAGATCCTCTCTTGCCTTGTTTGCTTTCCTACACACCTTTTTTAAAGATATGCAAGTGGGCACTAGTCAAATTTAACTTAAAAATATCTTGTGATTAAAATTGGGGCTTAATAATCACATGTTGGTGATGCTTCTTCTGTTTCAACATTAAATAAAAACCTTTTGTATTCCTCTCAATAGTATAGTTATAATTTCTGTCTGTATCTTTTGTACCTCGCTCTTACAAGATTATCTGGTTGTTTGTGTATTATCAGGACAGTTGACATCCCGACCTTTGAACTCCTGATTTTTGCCTGCATGATGTTGGAAATGCAAATTGTTCTGTTCTCATTGTAAGATTTTCTTTGTAAGAACATCAGATACCTGGTGAAAAGAATTGACTAGCTCTGTTTACTTGGGAATTATGACTGTAAACTCTGCTGACTATCCATGAACATAATTTGGATTCATATCTAATTTGAATTAAAAGTGTCTCTCTTTATTTCTCTCATCCCAGACCCGCATGCAGAGCCTTCACCCTGAGCCGGGAGCCCGCTACAGGAACGTAATGGACGCCCTGCGGCAGATTGTGCGGACTGAGGGTGTGTGGCGGCCAATCAGAGGTGTGAATGTGCTGGCGGTGGGGGCGGGGCCTGCCCACGCTCTCTACTTTGCCTGCTATGAGAAGATCAAGTTCTCGCTCAGTGATGCCATTCACCCTGGAGCCAATAGCCACTTTGCTAATGGTAAGATGCCTACTGACAGACACACACAGACCTAAATAAAAATGTTTATGATTCTCAAATTAACTTATTTACTATATATGCAGTTTAATGTTGCTAAATAGTAGATTAATTCGGCACATATGTTGCAACTCAACAACTCATTTAAATGCATATGCTTAAAAATAAGTTTCATTTTGGTGATAACGGAGAAGGAGGGCTCAACGTTAAACTTTTTTGTCGGTTTGAAACTTATTGGCCCGAAGACAATTTTTACTGGCCCTCCTTTCAAACGTTATGTATCAATGTTATAACAAAACCAAAGACTTATAAGTTACGTTATACTGTTAACATGTTTAATCGGTTATTAAATACATCCTGGATATAAAAAAAACTAAACTAAAAACATCACAGTTAAATTGTAAAAAATAAAAAGGTTAACAAAACAATGTACTTTTAAAACAAAACATACTAACAGACTCAAACATGACGTGCTCTCTCTCCTGCTGTCAGCCATTTAGTAAAAATAAAATTAGAGAGCATGCAGTTTTAAGCGCCATGAGCAGCAAAGCAACTGCAGGAGTTTCTGATTGGGCCAGTGAGTTGCTAGTTCAACTGCCCCGACGTCTTTTTACTGGCCCCAGGCCATCAGGCCACCGTTATTGCCGAGCCCTGGAGGGGAAACTTGATCTCGTCGTGGTTGAGGCTTTAACTTCCTCTTCACGGTTTTCTCTGTTCTGCAGGAGTGGCGGGCTGCATGGCCACAGTGCTGCACGATGCCATCATGAACCCAGCTGAAGGTAAAACCTCCTCTTCTTGGCTTATGACAGCTCACCTGAGTCTCTCTCTTTCTCACACACACACACACACGCACACACACACACACACACACACACACACACACACACACACACACACACACACACACACACACACACAGACATGTGCCTACATTCTGCACAGTGAAGACTTGCTGTTGGTCTATTTATAGAATCTCTCAACCTCCTCAAGACCATTATGAAAAATCCTGATGGTGCTATTCTACCATCAGGACACTTGGTGGAGCTACAGACTCAGCTGTGACCTGGAAGCCTAAATGTTTATGCAACAAACAAATCAGTCTATCAGCAGCATAATTGAAAAAATAAATAATAATAGTTATTATAAAAAGTTATAATAAATAACTTGAAATGTATATTTATAAAATAACAGTGTTTCCCGTTAATTAACGAGACCACGGCGGCCCGCCACAGTCTCAAATTGAAACAAAAATATTTTTACACATCTCATAATTACATTTCAGACCTCCAATGTTGTGTTTTGAGCCGCTGCTCAGCGCTGCTGTAAGCTCGCACGCTCGCACACTTTGGCATTCGACTCGAGACAACCACTTTTCTTTCAAGGTAACTACGGTAACGTTAACGGTCTGTTTCTGTCACTTGTCTGTGAGAAGGCGTTTAAGCTAGCCGCACCTAAATTTGGAGTGCACACGTATTCAAGCCTTTATGGTAAGTGAAACGGCCCAGTGCGAGCTGACAGGCAGGTTAGCGACTTAATCCTGTCAAGTGCTGCAGTATGAGAGTCCTACCTGAAGAGAGGCTGTGAAGTCTTCATGTTACGCCATACAAGAACCACATACAACATTATTATTTTTTTTTAAGGTCCGGTTTTTAAACTAAGGCGTCTATACAGTATGTAAATAAGATTAATTGGATTATATTCACAGTGTCCAAAGTAAAAAAACAACAAAATGTTAGGGAAATTACTTATTCTATTTTCTATTCTTTGATTTTGGGTTTTTTGGAAAAACATTAAATAAATTAGTTGACTTTTGTTGCTTTTTCATCACCATTTATAGCTATACAATGGGTTTATGATCAAATAGTTTATTAGACCACAACATTGTTTACAAGCAAGTTCTTCATAGATAGCCTCTTAATTTTGCACCAAATTATTGCATTTAACTTAAAAATGTACAAATTTTTCTTCTGGGGGGGGGGGGCATGTCCCTGGACCCCCGAGAGAGTCCAAGGCCCACCCACCATAGTCTCTTCAAATCCTGTGGGAAACACAGAATAATTAAGTTTATTACTCATCAACGTTATGTATTTGGCCAAAGTTAAGATTTACAGCTTTTGTTAAAGCTAATAAAACGAATCCTATTCGAAACCTATTCATAATTCAGGTAATTTAAAAAAAAAACTATTGTTTAATTGATAACTGATTGTTTTCAGCCTATTTATGGAACTTTTGTCCCACTCATTCCACCCATTGTTACTACTTTTGGTATTAAGAAAACAAATGATGTTTTTGAGACAAAGTCTGGTAATACTTCTTCCTTTCTAGTGGTCTTTTCTTCCTCCCAGTTCTTGATTTCAGTTCCCTTTCTGAATGTGGAATCATGTAAAATATATTCCTGACGTTTTTCATTCTTAATTTCCTCTTCTACCTCTCTTTGTCTCTTTCAGTTGTGAAACAGCGAATGCAGATGTTTAACTCTCCTTATCGTGGCGTGCTTGACTGTATGGGGTCTTTGTTGAGGCACGAGGGCCCAGCCGCTTTCTATCGCAGCTACACCACCCAGCTGACTATGAACGTGCCCTTCCAGGCGTTCCACTTCATGACCTACGAGTACCTCCAGGAGCTCCTCAACCCCCACAGACAGTACAACCCTTCCTCTCATGTTGTGTCCGGCGCGTTGGCTGGAGCCTTGGCCGCCGCTGTTACCACTCCCCTCGACGTCTGCAAGACCCTCCTCAACACACAGGAGGCTCAGGCCATACATGTGATCCAGGCTGAGGCAGCGACGGCGGCCGGAGCGGTGGGAGCAGCTACTGCTTCAGCCCCTGTCAGTCGCCACATCTCTGGTCTGGGCGAGGCTTTTCGGACTGTGTACAGGACGGGAGGCATGCCGGCCTTTTTCAAAGGGGTCCAAGCCCGGGTCATTTACCAGATGCCCTCTACAGCCATCAGCTGGTCCGTCTATGAGTTCTTCAAATACATAATCACCAAGCGCCAGCATGAGAGAAGGCTGCGTGGAGATCGTGATGGAGACAAATAAACACATGGCGTTGCGATTGGGTATCGGCAACACAAAGGTTTATTGCACCGCACCGATCGCTGATATCGGTATTGATTTCTAAACCCCTGAAGGTTTGAAAAGCTCCAGAATTTTACATTCTTTGAGCAAAAAGAATACTTTTATTTTGTTTATTGAGATAGGCTCAGTCCGATCTAGTTCATAGCAGGTGGAGATGTGTACAACTGTTAGGAGACAGCTTGTCTTGAATACTTCATTATTACATGTGGGGTTGACAAAATGTCCATCAGTACCCATCAGTAAGAGAAGGGCCTTGAAATTTAGACAGGAAGTCCTGGTGTCCTAAACTCGCCTCACTAAGTAGTAAATGCTCTAACTATTTTTCACTTTAGTGTTCCACTTGATAAACTCCCTGTATTCGCTTTCAAAGAGTAAATTATTTAAGGAAGTAAAAGTAAAGTTGATTTTGGCAACTTGAACAAAGAAAAGTTCACTTCCCTTCAGCCACCTACAGTGCAGTTTGTTTGTGTTTAGACTGTTTTGTTTTGGCCTTGAACTTAAGTACATTGGATGAAATAACTGACTCTGAGGTTAAAGTGCTGACTTTGAGCTTTAATTTAAGTGTTTACATTCACTTCCAATGAACTGTGTAGAAATGGTAGCATTCTTTATACATACCCCCAAATGGATAAATGGGAACGCACTCAAATACCCTTAAAGCTGAAAGTCCACACTGTAACCTCATAGTTACAACCCACCGTGTTTAAGCACAGAGCCAAAACAAAAATGTATCCTTATCCAAGCACTTAAAAACTGCACTGTAAACTGGGTTAATACCCCTCTGAACTGTTGCACTTCTGGAAGGTATTACTACCATATCACTTCTGACCACAGGGGGGTGCACAGCTCAACTGCTATACCAAGCAATGGGAAACAACTGGTGGTTACAATAATCAGCAATATCAGATTAGTTTGAGTGGAGTGTTACTGTACACCAGCACAGGTATTCAGAAGAAGGAACAAAACATTTAAGTTACGAGAGTTTGTTTTAAATTTAAAAAAAAATTGTCACGGTAACGCATACCCTGTAATTTTTATATTTTAAAATTAGCTTTGGATAGAAAACACTCAAGTATTCAATACTTGAGTGGAGCAGGTATGTGTGTGTTACAGTGACTGGATGAATGGAAATTCATAGAGCTCAGTGGTGAATGAGCAGATTTGATCTCAACACAGCCTAACTTAGTTATCCACTTTGTGTCCTTCCTTCAAAGGTAAAACACAGTAACGTGAAGTTGGGCCAAAATAATGTACCGTTTTCCCCCTCCCGGTTAGCATCAGACCACAGTAAGATTTTCTTTGAAGGACAATATGAAAGAATTTATTTCATTAACAATGTCAGTACTTCAATATCTTCGAGTGCTGTCAAATCGACGCACACCTGAAGGCTGCAGATAATCTAAAACAACATATCCATCATATGGAAGATGCCACATACTGTGTCTGAAACATTTAATGCAGACAAATGTAGACGCGCACACAAACTGGAACTTTTCAGTGTTTATAAACTAAGGATTTTTCTCCATATTTAAGAGTTTTGGAACAAAATATTTTATTACAGACAGAACAAAACAGGCTAAAGTATGCACCGTAGACTGTCACTTTTTTGTTATAGTGTTGTTATTTTAAACCGCACAGCATCCTAGCACTTAGTAGCAACTTATTTTGTCATTGTTAGGATAAAAGAAGTAAGGTTGACATTAAAAGAAGTGCAGAGTAACTACTTCTACACATGCCTTCAATTAGCCGCCATACATCCGACGCACAACTACTACAAAGCGATCCTCAGATAGAGATGTAATATTGTGTATTGAAGCCATAAAATAGGATGAAATTGTACATAGTAAATATATATAGATAGACCCAAACTCTCTAACCAGCTAAGTTTTGATGCTAACCTGTATGTTGAATTATACAAATATGAAACTGTACAAGTTTTATCAAGAACGCGCTGTAAAAATTCAGGTTTTTGTAGAAAGCGCCCGAAATCCTCACCTGGAAGGTAGCAACAAAGGAAAACCTGGATTTTTTAAAATTCAGACAAGACGGTATGTGTGAGGAAATAATTCACTGGGCAAAGAGTATTTAAAGAAAATATTGTACGAGTTTAACTCATGTGAAGCCAACTTTCAAGGTTGGGAAACCAAAGACTGAGAGCAAAGAAGAGAGAAACTGGTGGTTTGTCAGATCACGACACTAATGTGAAATGCCTGAACATTGAGAGCGACACCTGTATTTTGTGAATTGTAAATAAACTCGCTAAGGCAGCTCCTCGCAGAAGCAGGGTCTTCTCTTGGTGCTGGCTCTCCAAGCGCTGACAGAACTTAACTATGTCTAGTTGTTTTCTTTTCCCTCTCCTTTCTTTCTGTCCAAATGATGCAACAAAATGAGGTACTTGAAATAATAACATATCGAACGAGAACGTAGAGAAATTGACACGTTTGATTGAACTTTTTGAATAATTGGAGAGGTAGCGTGGATGCAGCTGGATGTTTACTGCCCAGCGATGGCAGATTTATTTTCCCTCAAGAATCCTTTGGTTTTTTTTATTTGTTTGTTTCCCTAAACTCGCAGCGGATTATAATACATGTAACAATTTATCTCTGCTAGAAGCTTACTACTCGGACACAAATGTTTTACTTTATCCCAAAAACAACACTTTGTAAAGCACAAAGCATTTAGTTAAAAACTGCTGTGGGAGCAAACTGAGTTGAGAAGGTTAGGCTCTTTAGAAATTTTTAATATTAATATCCGAAACAATTACTCGATTAAATGATTGTCAGAAAATGAAGGGTTTATCAAGCAAAATAGTCAAAGATTACTCCAGCTTTTACATTCCAAGGATTTGCTGCTGTTCTTTATTGTACGTGATAATAAATGTAATATGTTTGGGGTTTTTTGATTGTTGGAGGATAAAAGGAGCAATTAGATGATGTTGACGAAATTCTGATGAGCATTGATCACTTTTTTCTGAGATTTTATGCTAAATGATAAATGGGAATGTATACTAAAATTATACTTTTTTCAATACATAAGTTAACATGAATGACGTCTAATGTTCAACATTTTTAAATCTTCTGTTAACTCAAACAGCCATACAAGAACTTTTGCTTAAACAACTTTATTATTTTTTTATTTAATCCAAATTTAAACCTAGCGAGTAAAAAAGAAAAACACTTTATCAAATCTTACCAGTCATTTAATTTTTTATTTGGGCAGCACCCTAAGAGTGTTGAGGTATGATACATTACCTTAGCAATGAATTATACTTTGGCATCAGACACTGTTAACAGATAAACATGTGAAAGACAGCCAACTAAAGTATTATGCAGGTGTCAGAACCAACCAGCAGGAGTCGCTAATATAGGTGCAACCATGAAACAGGCCACAAAGACTGCCTAATCTCTTGGTTGGCGCAGGCACAGCAATGTTAAGATAACTAATAAGAATGATGGACAACACTACAAAGATAAGACCCAGACTGTAAAAAACACTAGATTTACAGTAGCTGATGTCACTGATAATATAAACTTTCACAATAGTTATGTGTTTTGCTCAACGCAGGAAACATCTTGATGGAAACTAGGCCAGAGGTGAGACAATCTTTTTAATCATTATATAAACACTAAATCTTTTAATTCAAGGTATTGTTCTAAGGCTTTTATTAAGATGCTTCAGGGTGGTGAAGATTTGCTTTGTTCTGTTTTATATTATTGTATATTTAGTTCATCAAGTTTGAGACGTCACCTTGGGCTCTGAACTTGTGAGATGGGTCATTTGCATGTTACAGACCAAATAAATAATACAGTAACGGGTGAAAATAATTGATCAGTTAATCAGTAACACAAATAATCAGTAGTTTTGTCACTATAACAAAATTCAGCATTCATGAACTCAGTTCATCTTAAGATCTCAAAATTAGATCTCAAACTCAATTGGATGTACCTGACTAATTAAAGGTTGTATTTTTGACTTATTTTCTAATCACAAATTATTTCTAATCATATCTAAGTCCAAGCATAAAAAAGTCATGATGTCATAACAAATAAAAACTATGATGACTCAGTTGGGGCAGAACAGCAAATGCTTTGGTTGAGATTACAAAATAATTATTTAGGTTCCTCTCAGGCCTCCCGCAGATAAAGTGGCCATTGCAGTTTTCTGTAGAGATAAAGCTTCCATGCTGCCTGGTTGGAAGCTGACAGGCCTCCACTGAGAGACACAAGCCGACTGACAGAAGCAGCACCTCCACCTTCCCTCTGCAGAGATCGTGTTTCACTCGATGCCCCGTGTTTGTTGTCATTCCCTGCGGCCTACAAGCTAAAATGTTGTCTTTCATGTCTCCCATCTAACTTCAACCCCCAGCCACCCCTTTCTTCCCTCTGTTGTCCTTTGTGCTCTGAAACGTAAGACGATCCATTTAGTTGGACAGGAAGGTCTTGGCAAGTGAGGTCAGGCCCTCGTCTGGAGGGCGCATGGCAGCAGGTCTGGTCAGAGCCAAGGTCAACACCAGGCGTGTGTGTGCAGATGAAATACAAAGACGAATGAGATGACAGAAAACCCAACTCACATTCTGCATATCCCTCTGCCTACCCAGAGAATAAATGTGAGTATGTGGAGCTGAAAAAGACAGAAGAAGAAGAGCTTTGAAACCAACACACTTCCCTGCGACCCTCTCAGTTTGATAAATGGTGTTTCCTTGTTGTTTAAATGTGGGACGACTTTCTAATCTCTCCATCGGTAACGCTCCGCCTGCAGATCACACAAATAAAGCCGATACTTCATATAACTGCTGGGATTAGTATAAACAGCATTAATCATAATTCAGTTTGGCAATGTGGCATATCGCAGCATTAGTGCCCCCACATGCCAGCATGTTTTACAGTTGGATCACTCCAGAGGAACGCACCCTGAAACCCACCTAAGATGATAAAGAGATTAGAAATAATATAATAAATTAAAAACTAGTACAATTTACACAATGTTTGACTGTTTGCTGGTTAGATTTGAATACTTAATATTGACTCAAACAAAATTTAAGAATGCCACCAACTTGCTTGCCTCTCAAGATACTGACCACATCTTTATGAAATGTATTGTGATTATTCCTGATCCCCAGAGGACAAATGCTTTTGGTGATTCCCCAGACCTTTCTCTATCTCCCACCATCATGCCAAAATAGTTAAAATAATATATCTTCACAGGTTCTCCGAAAATCTAATAGTTCGATTACTCTCTTTGACTTTCCAAAGCATAAATGCTTGTGATTTAGGTCTTTTTTTTCTAGCAGCACCCTCAGGGAAAACATCATAAGGCAAAGACAGTGTTAGCAGGCTGATGTTCAATCTAACATTTTGAATACTTCATGGTGGAGCAAGAGGAAAAATCAGAGGATCACTAAAGTCATCAGGACCCATCATTGTCATCTTGAGACCAGAATTTCATTGCAATCCATCCAATATCTGTTGAGATATTCAGTCTGGACTAGCCCTTAGGAATACTGCAGCCTCAAGGAGATGTTTGCTCCTTTCTCCGTGGTTTGTCAGTACAAATAATTTGAATTAATAAAAAATGCTTTCCACCGAACCAAAAAAGTGGTCTATTTGATGCGAAAGATATATCTTACATTTCATTTTGAAGGGAAGAGACAATGTAAGTAAGTAGTCTTGCAAGTAACTTTTCTACTTTTTGAGGAAAACACCTGGTTTATTTTTAAGTTCATATTGTGTCATATTCATGTAACAAGGTGCTGCAGTGCTGATCAGCTTGTGAAAATCTTACTGCTGCAGCATTCAGCATTCAAAATGATGTGTATTTTCATTTATAAAGAGGCAGAAAATATATCCCTGGATAGGGTGTGGCAATAAAGATCCAGGCGATCAACTGGATGGTATAAGCTCATTAATCAAGATGAGCTACTACAACACAAAAATGAGCATGCATTGTCTCCTTCGAGTGTATTCGTGTATGTATTAGCCCATATTTACTAAAGGCTTTTTATTTTTAACCTCCCACTTGAGTTGAGTTGGGATTTTTTTTGCCACACCCTGCTCATGGAAGAAGCGCAATTTTTTCCTCTTTACAAAAACTATTAACCTCCCGCTAGAAGCACCCATGGGTGGGGGTGACATCCGCAGTGTGCTGGTTACAATTTTTTCTTCATACCAGTTCAAATTTCTGCAATTCATTCAGAGAAAATTAGCTGACATGCTTCCTTTTCATACTGTACATTTAAGTATCCTGGTAACAACCATGATCTTGTACTGTTCTTCAGCTTCATCGGCTGTCTTGCTCAAGAGAACCTGGCTATCAGCTACTGATGGATGCGAAGGCGTTACTCATTGACTTCTCCTGCCCAGATTTTCCCAGCTGGTGCAGTACTCAAATTAATGTTTCTAATGATTTTTAGTGAGACACACACTGCAATTTATGTGTGTTAGTGTAAACCCTGACAGTTTAGGATAAATCTCTGTGGGTAGCATTGGATAAACATTGTGTATACATGTATCTTCCCAGAAACTTAATGTTTTTGACCCAGAAAGCTGCACCAGTGAACGGATAAATGTGGATCACAGCATAAATATTTAGATATCTCGGGCTGATGTACGAGCTATAGCCGTTCTCTTTGGCTGGCCTTCCTCCTGTCTCCCTCCCAGGACACGGGAAACCAGTTAAAAAGACATTTCCAAACATCCACGTCCATTGCAAAATCTATTACACTGACGTCAGTAAGCATTACAGCTCACAAGCTGACTACGAAGACACTGTGCAGTCTCTGAAGAGCACTTTGCACTAAAGCTTGTAGGTGTCAAATTTTCAATTGGTGGATATCTCATTTAAGAGCCAAACTCCCACACGCTGCGATCCACTGATATCAGCACAAAGTTTGCAGTGATATTTAGCAGAGTTTTGACAAATAAGGAGTTTAAATGTTGCCGTTCATCAGTTTTGTGCAGTGTTATTGGTGTAGGAAACGGCAACAGGTTACTAAATGGAGAAAAAACATTGTATGATTCACCTTGTCATACTCTGCATGCTCATCAATCGGAGCTGTATTTTGTCAGCCTGTAGGCTCGCTAACACTGACATTTGAAACTGTGAAATTTTGTGGCAACATCAGTTCATTCCAATGGAGTCACTGCAGTCAGTTGATCCACTCGCAGGGGCGAAGGAAATCTACAATCCGAAAGTTTTTGCAAAGTGTTCAACTGCAGCACGTACGCTTGACAGAACTGACCTTTGTTAGAGCAAAGTGCTGGAAAGTCCAAATTGGAGGAAGCTATCGTAGTTTATTAGCTGTGTTATGAGACTCCTATTTCATAAATATCTGCAAACTATTCCTCTTCGATGGAGGTGCTTATACTCTGACAGAGGAGGTTAAATATAAGTGGATGGTGCAAGATAGCTAAAAAGATATGATAGCTTCAAAATGGAGGATTTTGAACTCTCCAGTGGTCTGCTCCTTCAGATGTCAGCTCTGTCAAGAAAAGCTTGCTTTTTGGTCAACCGTGCAAATTCATGTGTGAAAGATGAAATAGTTGCCGCCATGATAACTTTCCAGAGTTGTAAAATCCTGTCTGTGAGTGTTCTAAACCGCCACTGAGTGTTTTTGCGTCTGATAAACCTTAAAATTCACAGCTCTGTTCTCAGACTTCCTGGATTGTATTGTATGTCCCACCAGTGCCTGAAGCAACATGCCCCCACTAACGCAGCGGCCCCTTGCATTGTTTGAATGCAGGGCTGATTTTGGACTGAACGCCCACTGAGGCAGGTCCTGCTTTATCACCTACTGTTGCATAATTTTAAACTAATTCGGTTTATTGAAATGACCAGACAGCAAATCTGGATTCGAGCATTATTCCAGGATAACAAAATTGTACATATTGCGTGAGAGGGGGGTAAATAGGTTACCAGCAGCTCATTTTTGCCCCAGTGCCCTCTGACAGGTTACCCGGCAGTGAAAGTGGTACTGAGCAGCAGCAGTTGTAGCAGTAATCATGGGGCTAGGATTATCGGTAGGGTTAAGTGTTGTGGTACTGTTAGTGGTTGCATTGGTAGTAGTAGCAGTAGTAGTAGTAGCAGTGACAGGAGTTGTAGTAGCAGTAATAATACTGTAATATACATGTTGAGGGACCTCTGCTGTAAGTTGTCTCTGTGTGTGAATGCAGCCTGTCTGGGCCTGTCAGTACTCAGCACTGCAGCCGGAGCGGCTTATTGATCATCCTCTGATAGGCGGAGTGTTGCTCCTTAATGACCAATCATAAGAGCATGTGAGTGGAGGCAGCAGCATAGACAGCAACTTCTGCAACAACATGTGGGTGTTATGACAGAAACAGAGAGCGAGCCAAGAAACACTCTCCAAACTGATACAAAAGACTCTGAGGGAGATGAGAAACATTAACACATTTTTATGAGAGTCAGTAGAGCACTAGAATATTTTCTGTAAGACACTGAGTGCAATTAAACTAAAGCTTTAGTTCCCATGTTAGAGTAAAGCACTTTTCTCTGCCTAGAGAAAAGAGACATAATTTACGTTTTAATAGACTTATCTTCACATCGTAAGTTGATAGGGACAAGCTGATAATAGGAACTGAAGGTAGACTGTTTTTTGTGTTACTTTAATGTTGTGGAGCAGCAGACAGTTAAGCTATATGGCACTTATTTAAAGCTCCTGGGTGTAACACATTTTAAAGCTTTAATATTAAGGCAATGATCGCTTAGAAAATGTTTTTGGTAATGTTTTCATCTATTGGGTGAGACCTTTAAGCACCATTACATTTTTCTAAAATGGAAAAAAAACAGGTCCACGTTTAACATCTAAACAGAGCTTCTACTTTACATGTTAGTGGTGAAAATAGTTTAGTTTCTGTGGACTGTGCATTCAGACCAAACACGAATTTATTCCTCACGACGCTTTCCTTTTCCTTGCTCTTAGCACTGAGGGGGTTAAGTGTGCTAATAAAAATGCGTGGTGTGGTAACTTCATACACCGCAAACATCTTTGGTTTAAACTTAATCAAACAGATAGATGACTGATCACTTTTGGGAATTTTCCACTGAATCTTCTACAATGGTGACTAGCCGCCCACTCATATGTAGGCTAAGACAAAAGGTCTATTAGACCTAACAATGATTTCTTTTTCTTTAACAAACTAAAAAGAATCATACTCTGGTTTTTAGTTGTGCAGTGTCCAGAGTTTTGTTCTCCAAAATATGAAACCAGCAAGATGATTTTTTCTTTTTACCTTAAAACACACATTTTTCTCTAAATTTAAACTTTCATATAATGAATGTACATGTTTTATATCATTTTTTTATTGCACCTCTGCACTCTGAGCAGAGGAACAATTCAAAACTCAGTCACTTTTAACCACTTAGGAGAAGTTGTGAATTCTGTTTCTCTATGTTTTTAGTGCAAAATCCCAATTTTATACTCTGAACTCTGAAATGGACTAAAGCCTGACTGGATGGGAATAGGTAAGAAGGACAGGAAGACATTATTCCTTCAGTCGGTGAAAAAAAGAAACTCATTTAGTTTGCTCAGCCTTTCTAGAAGCTTAGTTAAGTTTGATTTAAAAAAAAAAAAAAAAAAAACACTTGCCAATTGACTTTCACATCACAGCTCCAACTTCTGGAAACTCCTTGAGGTATTTGAGGCATTTTCACAACTTAGTAGAACTGCAACCATTAGTCGATTAATGGAGTCAGTAGAAAGAAAAGTAATTGACAACTATTCTGGTAATCGATTCATCGTTTCAGTCATTTTTTAAGCAAAAATGTGAATAATTTGCTTTAAATTTCTCAAATTGAAAAAATTCTGCTACTCTTTGTTATTTATGACGAGTAAATAAAGAGTCTTTGGGTTTTGGACTGTTGGTTGGACCAAAGAAGCAATTTGAAGAAGTCAAAAATTGTGATGATTTTTTTTTTTTACAATATCTTGACATTTTATAGACTAAACGATTAGTCGGTTAATCTTGAAAATAGCCATCAGATTAGTCAATTATGCAGCCCTACAATGAAGCTGTCGAAATTCATATTATGGTTAATGTTAGCCTTCTGGGGCATGGATTCAATTCAATTCAGTATTCATTTTATAGTGCCAATTCATAACAGAAGTTATTTCATTGGACTTTTCATATAGAGCAGGTCTAAACTGTACTCTTAAACCATAATATTATTCCCACCATGAGCAAGCACTCTGTGACAGTGGCAAGACAGTGGTAGACTCAGGGTGGGTGGCCATCTACCTCCACACGAATGGGGGAGAGAGATAGACAGAGAGAACACATTGCAATATCCACATATAGATGTAAAACAATAGTGATTGTGGTAGTGGTATAGTTCAATGAAAATGAATAATAGTACTAATTATGATAGCTATATTAATGTTGATAATAATTTGACTAATAATAATAATTGTAGCAACATAGTAATACAACATTTCACCATGATTCACCACACTGTTTCCCACATGTGTACATATCTACTCCCACAGAATATCAGCATGGCGGGATTTACCTTGACGTGTGCAACTGGGGGCCAAGAGTAGGCTACTGGTTACTAACTGATGTGGGTGCAAATGTTACTATAACTGTTATATTTTGAGTTGATGACAAACATTTGGAAACATCCTCCGAGTGGAGACGTAAAACACAGATTTCTTGTAGAAAAAAATACTGTGTGGGTAGAGGTTAGATTAAGAGCTTAAGAGCCTGTCCTCATCTAAATCAAGCCAAATTAAGTGTACAGTGCACTTCCCCAAACTGAAGTGAAACTCACATTTTTGTGGAAAAGCTGTAAGTCAATCTGAAAACTAATAGATAAGAGAGATTCAACAAATCAGAGTTCAAAAATCAAGCATATTAATACACACCCACATGCACACACAGTGTATACTGGGCAATGACTGGTGGTTGTTTGATCGGGCAGAGTCAGCGAGCAGCTGTGGTTAGCTGTTGGCTGGAGTGTAAACAGATCAGCAACCTAACAGATGAAGCAAAAAAAAGAAACTGTGATGTTATTATGTGTGAGAAACAATCAATGGCCTTTAG
This sequence comes from Micropterus dolomieu, assembly GCF_021292245.1. Classification (NCBI taxonomy): domain Eukaryota; kingdom Metazoa; phylum Chordata; class Actinopteri; order Centrarchiformes; family Centrarchidae; genus Micropterus; species Micropterus dolomieu. The sequence goes on along the minus strand of NC_060150.1, from coordinate 54,639,174 downwards.
GCATCCCATTCGGTTCTCTGTTACTACCATTCATTGAGCTATGATTAGTGTAATCACTGGTACTTACAGAAGCAGCACGGGCAGCAGAAACAATAGTTCAATGTAGAATAACAACTTCTTGTGCAAAAAAGTACATTTACTCATGTTCTGTACTTAAGTACAACTTTAAGGCCTACTTTACATGGGAGTTTCTATTTTCTGGCATTTTATACTTAATCTAGTGGAAAATATTGTACTTTTTATAAATAGTTACTTTACTGAATAAAACTGTACATACAAAAAGTCTGACCACCATTTAAATACGATGCATTTTTATAGAATAAACTGCCCAAAAGTGCATAAAGTAGTTAAAACTAACTTCCTCTTGACAGCAACAACAACAATAAAATACTGCTTACATGTTTGTCCAGAAGCATTATAAATAATAATGTTACTGACAGGAGTGACTTTGCTGTACAATGACTACTTTTGATACTTTGCTGATCAACTTTTACTTAAGCAAAGATTTTAAATGCAGGGCTTATCTTGTACTGTAATATTTTTACAATGTGGTACTTTTACTTTAGTAAAGTATCTGCATGCTTCTTTTTTTATATTATTAGATATGGTAGCTGTGGTGGAATCTTATAAATGGTTGTAATTACAGTAATAGAAGTGTAATCCAATACACTAATGTCAGAACTTTAAAGAGTACTGATTACTGAATTGGCTGAATTCAAAGGGTGGACAAAATAACAGGATCACCTGTAAAATGAATGCAAATTTTGGGGGGAAATTGCATTTAAATTTCTGAAGGGTTTAAAGTTGTTGGGAGTTCAAAATATTGTTGTTTTGGTTTGAAATAGAGGCTGTTTGCTATTTTCTACTTTTTTCCAGCATTACTTTTTAGGACGATTTTAGGATTTTTTTTTCTTTTTTTAGGATGAAAAATCGATTTTTATTTATGTAAAATTGAGAAAAAAACGGTCTATGCAGTATCCAATGCAGCAAAATATAAATGATTGTAATTATCATTGAGCCAACAAGTTGATTAATTACTTTAATATTATTATCGCTGGATCGTGAGCCAGCAGGTAGTGTTTACCTGCCAGACGCCTCTCTGTCTCGTCTTTATTTGCGTCCATCTGTCTCTGTCCTGTGGCTGGGCAACACCTCAGGGCGCAGGGCTTATCAGCTTTCTGTTTACCTCTCAATTAATCCCCATTAGTAAGGAGAAGGCATTAGGGTACTCTGATGGACTTTAACGTTGTTTTGTCCCAAACAGGAGATCAGCTGGTTAACAGCTCAGACTGACAGATCTCAATCTGAGCAGACCGACTGTCTGGCAGGAGAGGAGCCGGAGTCACGCACTGATCACTGCAGATAACAACGATATTTATTAAAGGTTGTTTGCTCTATATGGTCTTGATAGATCAGCTTTAATTGAATTTATTTTAGGGGAACAAATGTGCGTACTCATGGAGTAGCTAAAGGGTCAGGAAATAATAACTTATTTTGAGGCCATAGCTTAAAATATTATACCGTGATGTGCGTTTATGAGACAATGTTCCTTCCAAAAGAAGAAGAATTCATCATATTGAGGAACTACTGAACTCCTGTCAGTCATTAGACCTGCTACCCCCCACCCCCCTCAGAAACCAGTAAGAATCAGTACAAACGGGGTCTGGAGGTTTCAGTGGGAGATGTTTTAGTAAATGTGGCTCCTGCTGTTTGTTCTCAGTCTAGCTGCTGTCTCCCATTAGGACATGAGTGTGGGTGTAATTATACAAGAATGGGTTTGGGAAACAACTGTTCTCAGGCCGGAGGAACAATTACGTTCAGAGAAAAACAGCAATTTATGCTTTCCCTCCCTAATTTTCATACAACTTCCATGATAATTTGCGTTCTTTAGACTTATTCCAGCAAATATGTTGATAGGTTTTTGTCCCATAAATCAGAAAAAAAAAACGATTTGAGACGAGTTTATGTCGGATATTGACTCCGGCGTGCACGTTATTGTCTGTAGTGGCTAATTAACAGCGCTAATTGGGCGGCACGCCTTCAAAAAAGTGGGACTCTAACATCCTAAACGTCTCCCTTTAAAAACAAAATTAGGCCTTTGACTCTAGTTTATAATGTTGTTTATATTTTCTAATAATCTATGACTTAGTCTTTAAAGTATCTGAAAATAGTAAAAAAAAAAAAACGCTACTGATCAAAACTTCCTAGAAGTTAAAAATTACTTGTTTTGTCCCAAAACCACAAAAATATTCAATTTACAATTATATTAAACAGAAAAAACAGCAAATTCTCACATTTGAGAAGCTGGAATGAAATAATGTTTGGCATTGTCGACTCGTGAATTAATAGAGTCACCTATAATTATTTCAGCACTAAAGCAAACTTTGAACAAACTAAGCACTAAATTGAATTTGGTTTGGGGTCATTTCGCTTATTGAATCAGTGACAAAACCCATATTTGCTTCTTTATAATTAGGAACCTCTAAATCCATAACCCGAGCAAAATATTCCCATAATATCCCTGTCAGAACTTTCCTTCTGTGATGCGTGACAAGGACCCTCTGATAGATCTTGTGAAATCACTGTAACATAGGAGTTTTTCTGTGATATTTTCCTTCCAGGAATTTATTATAGGATCAGTCGTTTTTCCTCCCAGGAATAGACTGTTACCTGTGAGAATAAAATCAGTCTGAGCTGAAATAACACCCTTAAAATGAAATAATAGCCTACATAATAGCCTGCAGGACACGACCCTCGCCCCCTCCTCCTCACCGGGCTCCCCCTTAAAATTCTCCCGTCCATTTCCCTCATTTGGATAAATGGTGAAACTTGTAGCAATAATACCCCCTTCTTTCACACAAACGCCTCCCTGCTGCCACCACCTCCAGCCCGGCTGCCCTCGAAGCCTCTCGGCTGGGGATCTCGGAGAGCCTTTCTCCGCGAACAAAAAAAGCCTCCTGAAGGGGAACAAAAGTGACCACATTTTTCCTCCGTGTCCCCTTCTCTGCGCAGAATAACCCGCTGCCTGTCTCTCAAATGGGAATATTAGGACGTCAATCTCACGGCCCCTGTGCGCTTTTGTCTTTGCTGAGTGCCCGGCTCTGCCTACCACACACCTTTTGTCCGACAATCCAATAAGAGCCATTATTCCCGCTCCCTTTCCCGGCTGCAGCTCGCTCTTCGGGGGTATTTTAGGTGCTTAATCGCGTCCTTTAAAGGACCTCAAATGGAGAATAACTTCCTCCTTTCACATCGCCTGGCACCGGGACAAAGAGTTCCTGTGGCCTGGCCTCCTCCAGCAGCTCTCCCCTTAATATGTTATGAGCAAAATTTGCCTCAGTGTATCGGATTTACTTATAGCGGGGTCACTGTGCGTAAGTGGGAGCGATAACATATGGATTCTATTAGTCTTTCTTTTTATTATTTAGAGATAAAATAGTTTCAGTTCCATAGTGGTGAAATATGTCAGTCTCTCTTTCTCACCAGCACTTTGAGAGTTTAACCCAAAACAGGGTGACAGCTTTTTTTTTTGCCGGAATACAAAATCAAACTCACCTTTTCTCATTTTTCTGATTTATTTGAATAGATGTGAAATAGACTAAAACAATTCTCTGTTGAACCAAAAACACTTGAAAGCAATTCTCTCCATAGCCTAAAAATATACCTTGTTCAAAACAAACATAAAAAATGAATCATCTCTTTGAGTTCAAATAAGGAGAAATGCGCACCATTGTGCGTAATTCCCCCCCCTTGCTTCAGTCTTAACTGTGCCAAAGTAGAGCACCAACAATTAGGCTATTGGAGCACAAAATAATATTTCACCCAAGTTGTGACTGTTCAGGTGTCACTTTGTGACGTCCAGCCTTTAATTTCGGCTACACTTGAAGTAACCGGCAATATGAGTGAAATTTCATCTTATCTTGCAGGTGTATCCAAACTCACATCCATTATATAAGCAATACTGTTTTCTGAGGTGTTTTGACCAAGTTAACACATAGGCCTACTTCTAAAAGGTTGGGTTGACCAAAAAGAAAGAGCTCCATAAAAAAGAGATACTAGTTCGAGGCTACCATGCCCGGATCCCCTGCAGGGAGCCCTGGCAGGATGCGACCGCTGTCCCTTGATGTGTTTGGGCCTGTGGGGAGCCGCCGAGGCTGCTCACGTTTCCCAAGTTCATGTTCATGAAGGCGTTGGAGGTGCTGGAAGGAGGGAGGGCGGGGATGCTGGTGTATGTACAGCTGTAGTTGGTGTTGTAAGCGGGGCTGTTGTATGTATATGCTGGGTATCCGTTATAACTGTACGGGTTGGATCCGTACGGAGCAGCAGCGGCGTAGCTCTGCGCACCGCCCAGACAAGGCTTCCCATCTCGGACCAACACCGGCACTGCGACGCGCCGAGGCGGAGGAGGGTGGTGCTGCCCCGCCGTCTCCAAAGACTTATCCTGCCGCTGCCGTTTGCACTTGTAGCGGCGGTTTTGGAACCAGATCTTCACCTGGTTCGAGGTGAGTTTGAGGGTGGTCGCCAGATGCTCCCGCTCAGGGGCGGACAGGTAGCGCTGCTGCTTGAAGCGCCTCTCCAGCTCGAAGACCTGCGCCTGGGAGAAGAGCACCCTGGGTCTCCGCCGGCTCCTCTGCTTCTGCACAGGTCGCTCCGAGTCGCCCTGCCCGCCCTCCGCTGCCTCATCCCGAGACACCAAACCACAGCTCTCTGGGCGGGTTGGAAAACAACATAAGACTTATTAATATCTCTGGACACCAAGAAATAATATTATGCAAATTCTTTCAGTCCACAGCCAAAATTGTTTGTAGGTTGGGAACAGAAGTCACAACTTTAATACTAAATATGCTACCTGTAAACTAAAAACAACAACAACAAAAAAGCAGTTACTGCAGAGACCACACTTTATTATGGGACATTTCCTTTGAAATCTCACATAAAATTTTATGTGAGATTGAAAAACTTTTAATCAGATTCCACAACTAAAAAGCTCAGAAATTATTTTTAAAAATGAGAAAATAAAATCAGCACCAAGGGAGGCTTATCTATAGAGGATAAACCGTAAAAAAAAAAAGTCTTGTATAAAGATGAATTATTCTAGTTTGAGGCAAAATGTTTATATTTTTGTGACTTCCTGAGCTTAGAAAGCCACATGCTGATTAACACCTCATTCTTTTAACTGTTTATATATAAGGAATAATTGTGCACCGTGTGAGGAAGATGTGTCTGACTGTGTTTATTAGCGCTACTTCGCGGTGTCATTTCTTTTACAAGCCTCTTTAAACTAATTGTCGGTTTATGGTCCACACATCATAACAGACCGCGCATAACAGCCGCGCAGCTGAACCACTAGAAAGTGTTTGACATTTCCAGACTTTACTGGATTCGTCTAAAAGGCCCCCGGCCGCGGTCATACTGACTTCCACCATTTGATAGCTCTTTATTGGGATAATGTCTGATTACTGTAGGCGGAACAGCTGAGAACAGACCTCCGAGGACAAACAGTTCTGCAGATAATATCTGTTTAAATCTATTTTAACAGTATTAAACGAGTTTTCATTTTTTATTTTGCACTTATGCACAACTTATATTGTGCCATAGTTGGGTGTCATAGTTACGATCATCTAAGTGATCAAATACTGTTCGAAAAGATACCGGAATAATTATACAGAATGAGAATGAAAAGAGAAAATAACATGAAACCTATTTTCTTTTCCAGTTGGCTCACTTTGTGTTTGACAGGCGAGAAATCACCTAAAGCCTATATGGCAGTTAAGTACTACAAATGCTTAGATTTCCATTTTTAATTTACATAATTTACATAATTTACATAAACTGTGCATGACAGAAGCCACATTTCTATAATTTTGCAGTGACAACAATTTGTTTAAGGTTACACGTTATGTTGTCTTTGTGTGGCTAAAGATGCAAATTATTTTATATACTGAAAATAACTGAAAATCTAAGATTTAACATTTGAAGCAGCTGCTTACATTTATAATTCATGTTTTAGCACTTTGATATTTTTTCTGTAAAACAGTTTAATTACTGTAATAATTATTTTTTACACGTTCCTTTGTTTCCTTTTGTCTGTACAGTAGCAGCTTGTGCTTCAACTCACTGCTCTCCTGCTCGTCCAGCTCGGCGGCCTCCAGCTTGGCTCCCTGCAGGCCGGGATGGACGTACATGTCCGGGGACAAGCTAGTCTCCCCGCGGTCCTCCTCCCGCACCGCCAGCGCGCTGAGGTAGGCCAGGTTGTCCTCTCCTTCCGAGAACGAAGGACTGTCCCGGGCCCCGGCGAGCATGCAGGACGGCGGGGTTTGGAAATGCTGCTGCTGCGGCTGCTGGGGAGGAGACCCGGCCAACTGCTGCTGGGTATGGGCCCGGTGCTGTTGCTGCTGCTGTTGCTGCTGCTGCTCCAGCTTGAGGATATCCTTGACAGAAAACGGCGTGGAGGTGAGCGGGCTCTGCAGCATCATGTCATCCAGCTCCTGCTCTGCAGCACCGAGGAAATGAAGCCCGCCGAGTAACATGCACACTCCTTCTCCTTTTCCACTCTTTTTCTAACAAATAATTGAGCTTAATAGCCCCTTCTTTGGTAATTGGGGTTGCGTTAAGCCTCTGGAATCCCTCATCGCCATAAATCGCACAGAAACATGGGCATAAGTCCCGGTTTTGTCCATGCAGGTCTCCTCTCTGACAGATATAATGTCGAGCTTTGTAAATGGAGTTTGGACCGGGGCGAAGGCGCGCCTCTGATGTCAGGGGGAGGGGTGTGTGAAATGGAAAGTCCGCGTGGGCTGGAAGGGAAGCATTTGGGAGAGAGAGTCAGGGAGAGGGTAGGTGGGGCGTTCGTGACGTATGTTCACGTAGTGTTTTTTTTTCGGACCTGTCTGAATATGGTGGAAAGAATTTTACTGACACGCTGCTCCTCCAATGCCCACTGTGTTTATCCTTCTGTACACGCTGACTACCCCCCAACAGCTTTAAAGCACAAATATTGTTTCAATAAGCACGTTAAAATCCCTGCTCTGCGACTGCAAATATGTGACCCAAGCCTTTACTTTGCTTTGTTTTGTTTCAGTTACAGTTTTCAACAGTCGGTCCTTGTGTTGGTTCGTGCGTAAATCTGTGCGCTCTTTGGAGAGGCGCGCCATGCGGCACAGTCGCTGCAAGAACGGCACGTCAAGGTCAGGTCAAAGCACAATAGAGTCAGTGGGAACCTCTTGGCATTGTAGTTTAACTTTACACAGTGCTTGAATGAAACCTTAAGCATCACCTCACGCAAAACAAATTCTGGTTGATTTTGGTTCACCGTAATTATAAAAGAGATAGATTGTGCCACCAAAAACCTGCAGTGAAAACGGCTTCACCCTGCCCTGGCCTTTAACTGAAAGATTTAAGCAACATTTTTGGCTTAAAGTGGTCGAACTCAATTAAACTGACAGGAAATAATGGATTCTGGCAGGTGCATTTAGAATTTTTAAATGAATTTCAGATTGACATCAGTTTGCTGAAGGCTGCTCGTCGGATCCATACATGGACCTCTTACAAAGCTAAGGTTTGTTAAAAACTCAACATTTCTAAACTTGCCAAGGTTTCCAAAGACACCAGATCTGCCAGACTGTACAACAGGGAAATGTTTGTAAAATATTCCAGAAAATATAGAAAATATTTAATTTTATGTAGTACATGAGACATTAAATGTCTGTTTGAGCTTTGAATATTTCATTCTTCTATTCTGATAAAGCTCTAGTAAAGCACCCGTAAAATTACAATGAGCTACATATTTAAATGTGACAGGAGATTCTCTGCAGTTTGCTATTGAATGCTTGGTAGCTATAAACTCTTCAACTCTATCAAACAAAGACTATGTTTGATTTTGCCAGCAGCAGCAGGCTGCATTGGGTGTCTCTCCTCTTTATCGCGGGTGTTGTATTAATAACCGCCCTGGGCCGATAAGCAGGGCCCCCCGGGGCAATTAAGATTCCTCCAGGAAAACTGACCGACGTTTTTAGTCCGGCCTAATCTGCTCCTATCAGCTCCCCTTTCCGTTTTCCAGCGGGACCCCTGGCCTCTGTCACCCTGCTCCTTTTGACGGTTTGTCTCAACACAAAAAGCCTGTAAGGTTTTTAGAAAATATATTAACAAAACAAATGTTGGTAAGTTAGATTTCACGTGTGTCAAATTTACATCCTGCTATTTGACATATTGAAAAACTGGTTAAAGCCAAATGTAGGCCTACTGTACAGTTATGACGACTTTATTATGATAAAGTGGAGGAGCCTTCTACATTAACTCTTCTTCTTCTTCTTCTTCTTCTTCTTATTATTATTATCATTATTATTATTATTATCATTATTATTATTATTAGTATTATTATTATTATTAGTATTATTGCTGTTGTTGTTGTTGTCAAGGAGACATTTTCAGAGGAACATCATGTTGTTTCAAAGCCTTCCTCACACTGCTTTACAGAAATGTAATTCTTGTGGAGACTAAAACCCCTTTATTTCAACTCATAATTTTATTTTGTATAATAAAAAAGGTGAAATTTTAAGTTTCTGTGTGCAATAACCGAAAATAAACTCCTCTTCATGCCATTAACCCCCCAAATTGACCTTGACCTTGCTGTCCTCAGTGGTAGCTACAGCCATGACAGCCATGATGCTTCTCTCACAGTGTTTAAGGATTTGTCCCCTTACAGCAGCATTTTGTGCTTGAAACGCTGCAAATCTTAACCATTAAACATTATGTCTTTTAAAGAACGAGACTTTGGTCTAAACTAATGCTTTTCTGAAAATGTAATATATTTTTGTTCAAATGCTTTAAATAGCTCCACAGAAGGAGCTGGACATCAACAGTTTATGTTTATGATGTGGATTATAAACCAAACTCCAGCTGAGTTTTAGGTAGCAGACACATGACTTAGGTATAAGACTATGTGCAATACATGCAGTACTGGTATATATATGTATATATTTATATATATATATACATATATGTAATGTATAGTCTTTAAGTGTAGTAGGGTTTAAAGGTCATTACAGATTTACTACTTTTATAGTGAAATTCTGGATTTCTGTCATCTTCCCTATCTTTACATTTGACAGTTTTTCATCAAATAATTTATCCCAAAAACACAGCTGAACTGTTTTTCTCCTGTTAAATAAACCATAATCAGAGCTTAAACTTGTTCACAGCTGCCTTTGGCCAAACCCCAAACAAAGTGAAACTGTGAACTCCATTTCAGTTCTGCTGATGTCCTTTGTCCATTTTCATGAAATCATATTTAATTACCCTCAATCTAGGCCCGAAAGCCTCCAATTTTTGTGGAAATAATGTTGTCAAGTTTGCACAATGGAATAAATCCAACGTCAAAGCTTTGAGCTTTTGCCAAAACGTTTTGAACAAATAATATAATAATAAATTGGGGATTCCATGGCACTTGATCAAATTTTGAGATTAATAGGACCTTTTAGTTTTTCTAAATCAAACTTCTAAGCTTTCTGTAAGAATGACACAGTTTCACATAACAGACACAGTTTTCTCTGCCATATCATAATATCATACTTTGAATAAATTGTGAGTCAACTGTTGGTGTGCACATGTCTATATTGTAAAGTCAAATGTCTCTCTAAACGGGAAAGTACAATCTGGATCCTGCATGGCCTCTCAGAGACCTGGGCCAGGTCTCCCCTTCACTGTGTCCCTGTGTGTAACCCAGGTAGTAAATATCCTGATGTGCAGCAAATTAAGCTGGAAAAAGATAGATATATGTGTAGTTGTCACTGTAGACTCCCCGGCGACTCTCTCCAATTCACGCGCGTCCTCGTAAAAATGTGCCAAACAAGGCAGGATAGTGTTTAGACTGGCACACAGCCGCCTCCATTTACTTTAAATAAGCATTAAATCCAATGACGCCAGGCTGAGCACTGTGTTTTCTGTGTTGGGCTGACACTCTACAGCAGCTATAGGAAAGAAATGAAAACTTTAAGTCACAAGGCTGGATGATTTTTCTAGGACAAGGTTTCCAAACTGGGATTCAGGGATCTCCATGAGTCTCTGAAGGGTTTCCGGGAGACCTTTCATGAGTTTTGGACATACAGGAAAGGACTAAGTCAGGTGACCTTAGTCGTCATCATGGTAAGAAGTTTGGATAGGTCTAGGCTCCAAAACTAAGGTACAGGAAAAGATCTTGGTTTGGATTACAGTAAGAATGTTAAATACATAAGTTAAGTTACATTATATACATGACGAAAGTTAAACATTACCTAAGTTTACTTAGGTAAAATAAGTCAGAGTTGACCTTTCACATGGGACATGAGCAGCAGTCTGTGAAAGTCCCGTGCTTGTTTCACCCATCCAACCACCCTAAACTCCTCTCAATGCAAACTTTGTAACTTTATATGATGTTCCCTGACTTTTGTGTGGCTAAATCCCGCAGCTTTACGAAGCTTCTTAGGTTCTTTTAGCTCATTATTTGTTTTTTTATAACACATTTTATAGAAACTCACCTCTCCCATCAATGTTGTTTCCAGCAGCATGGAGTAATTAGCACAAACAAACAGAGCTAAAAGGAGAGTGAATAATGGACATTTTTAACATTTTGCGTGAGGTGTGAACCTCAGGGATCATGACTGGGACCTCTGAGGTTTTGTCATCATGTGCCCATGCAGGAAAGCCCGTAGAGGACTGAATGATTGTGGATTCTTGTGCAAAATGACTGGTGCTAACAGAGCTGGAAGTAAGACTGCAGGCTTTATCTTTCACACAGATGTCAGTTAAAATCTCAGTGGAAACTTAGAAGAAGTCTGAAGGGAAGAATCATTTTCTCAAAAGATAAAACTAAATAAATGGACATAACTTCTTGCTTTCTGTGCTATCAAAGTTGTGATATTGGAAACTGATTATATGGGCTTGACAGTCTTACTGCCAATACAGTCATTATGTTATTCTTATAATATGGTATAATAAGCAGAATATCATAACATATATTGTATTGTACTGTATTGAGAATGAAATTGATCTTTATAGACATCAGCCTTTTCTTTAATGATTAACTAATAAGACTAATAACAATATAATCTGCTTTGAGATTCCCATTAAATGTTTGTGAGGTTTGTGAGGGGGGCTATTATGCAATTTTTTCTAAAGGCTTCCTGTTATTTCAATTATTAGAACATGGTGCAGGGATGGACTCTCTCTCTCTCTCTCTCTTTCTCTCTCTCTCTCTCTCTCTCTCTCTCTTTCTATTTCTCTCTTTCTCTCTCTCTCTCTCTCTCTCTCTCTCTCTCTCCCTCTCCCTCTGTTATAAACGGAGGTAACAATAGGAAATGCTACACCTCTTGTCTGCTGTCAATTGCAACCCAGCAGAGGCGCCAGGCGGCTCTGGATGGTTGGATGGAGAGAGAGGAGAGATAATCTCAGCCAGCGTCCTCAATAGGCTGTGTGTGTGCGCGCGCGCGCATGTTTGTGTTTGGGGGTAGCTGACAGTTTTGATGGCCTTCTAAAGATTTAAGATGGATGTTAAACATTAAAGAGCAAGAAAAGATATAGGGCTACTGTTTATAATGTTTACATTATCTTTAAAACATAAACCTGTTGGTGTTTTGTTACTAGCATATAATCAGAACAGCTACTCACTCCAGCAACAAAAAGAGACACAGTTTATTGTAAACATGCTACTCAGGCTGCGGTTCTAAACTCCATATAATATAAGCAGCCCTTAACAGCCTAAAACGAACAGGCGTAATTTAAGTTGCGAAACGGCACAACTCAAATTACAATAAAGTTTCACATTGAAAAAAATTAAATAACAAATGCTCCATTGTCGAATCTGTATATTAAATATGTGTTTTATACCTAAATATATAAATTTGTAAAAACATATGTTCTATGTAGGCAATTCTGAAAGCGTTTGGAAACGTGAGACAATTTGGTGAATTTTAGGAAATACATTTTAAAGCGTGTATTCAGGGTCTATTCTACTGCATTTTTTCGGTGATGAGGAAACATGTTTTGAGTCAAAAGAAGCTTTTAAAAGCGCGGCCCGTTGCAGATTTTCTTTTAGTAAAATTGAAAAATTAGATGAAGTGGGTTAACTTATTTTTATTTTCTTAAATTGTCAACATTTGCAAAAAGCATATTTATGTTTTATAATTTTTAGCGTTACGACTAAATTAAACATCAGCGTGATTCTGAAAAACTCATTTATAATTCTGATGCCTTTTAGTTATTCACTGCCACTCCTGCCTGGTCACTTTACACCAAAATAATCACAGTAATACAACTTTGATCTTTCCTAGACCTTTCATTAAAATGTTGTAATCTTTGTTCTTCTTCCATGAGATAAACGATTTTACATAAAGTAACTGAAAACTCATTGTTGTTGTTATATCAACATTCCCTTCACGTGTAATATTTAATTTAATCATGATGCCGAAGAGTCTGATGGAAACACATTTTGAAGGTTTTACGTTTTTGTCTCTTTAGAAAAACAATAGACCCTAACTTACATGAAGACGTCATATTGATTTTTGTACATAAATAAAATACACCTTAACATAAAGAAACAATTTCAAAAAAAGGAGAAAATCTTCATCTTTGACAGAGTTGATTTGATTCTCTGTTCGCAGCTCGCCTCCTGTTCAGCAGCCATGCGTAAAAGTTTGCGCGTCAGCTTAAAGGCCATTCGTGCACTGGTGCAATCGCGCGTGCGTGCTTGTGTTTAGATAGCACAGGCCTGCAGCCAGTAATAGCTCCATTAAGCAGAGTGGGAAGACTCTATCTCAGTGATCCGTAACGTCTATGTCCGCCCGGCAGGATACAACCAGCGGCCACACACCTCTCCAGAAAATACGGTTCAGTTTCCAAAATTGCCTGGATTTATCCTGCTATTAGTGTGTAATGTAAAGGCACAAGTTTCCACGTCATAGTGTGAATTTACACGTCACACTCGCTGCTGATATTTGTTCCTTATTCCAATAGGTTACATAGTCGTTAAAACTTTGGGACAGGCCTCTATATCTCTCACACTCAGCCCCAAATACACCACATGACGCAACTGGTTCTGTTTATGAACCCGCCCGGCCTGCTGTATAAATTGTGGCGTTGAATGGTTTACCTAATGGGACTTCTGTTTCTCGTTTTCTGTCACCCGGCACGCCAGACTCCGCTGACAAACGACCGACTTTTACCGGCAGAGGAATTCCTGATTTATGTGGGAAATGAAACGAGAGCGAAACGTTTTTTTCTCGTCCTAACCATGCAAATAAAGTAAATGATCTCCACCCCGTAACCATTAAGACCGGGCGATTTGTATATAAACGCGCCAGAGGAGAGGAGGCAATGTCTTCCAAGGTGATAGATGTGTGTTTTGTTATTTTGTTTCTCATATTGTAGCGCGATGAAGGGGGAATGAACTTGAGGTGGATGCAGGGAGGGAGAGCCCTCGCCCTGTATATCGACTCCTAAAGCATGCACTTCCATTGTTATTACTGCAGAGGAAACAAGTCGTTACAGCCACGGCGCTCTGATTTATGACCGTGTTGTTTCTTAACTTAAGTAGAAATTTCCAGAGAGGCTTGTTGGTCTAATTTGATGAGAAAACCATACAGAGGCAGAGATGCGTTTCCAGAAATAAAAGAATAAATGAGCCTGTAAGGCTCTTTAGTCTTATCACACCACAGGGATTAATTTTCTCAGTGCTTTCGAGGAGTGGAGCATTTTTATGATGAATAATTTCCCCAGATAAACTCAGGCCATGTGATGATCTCTCCTGTCTACATTGAGAAGAAGTTTGTCTGTCTGTATATAAACTGTGGGGCATTAGTGCCTCCAGGGGGGGAGACAGACCACTCCATCACGACGCAGACAGTCCGGATTCCCCTCCTGCACCATTAGAGCCCCTTCACCCTTTTTTCTCTCGCCGAGCGTCTCCTTTATCAGCTCTCTATCTCCTAAACAGCGTCCAGCCTGGCTGCTTTGTAACCTGCCGAGGGTTTCAACTATCAATCACCGCGGGCTGAGCTCTGCCAGGCCCGGACCGAGTCTCTGTCTCTCTTTCCGGGTGTCAGGACGCTTCCCTGCATGGAGCATCTCACAAGGACAACAAGACCCGACAGACGATGACTGCGGATTTGGAGTGGTATAAAACGGAAGCATGTAAAACAACAACAACAACGTTTTAAGCATGCATTCTCTCACAATTTTCTAAAACACACATAAAGAAAATTAAAAGAAGAACGTTTTTCCATCTTCAGAAACATTACTATTATTCAAATAGGAAACTCATAGCTTTATTCATTCACCAAATGGACTTCATTTAGGGAATCATGAATTCCATTTCACCTGACAATCAAATTAATATTTTTCACAGAGGCATTATGGAATACTTCTGCATCCAACATCATATTATTCAAAAGAGGAAATGTGATCTCATCCCAAGAAGACAGACTGTATTTTTTAAGGTCAAAGAAGGAAAAAAGAAAAATTGAGAACATTAAAAGCCACTTTCTCTCTCTCTTATAAAAAAGTTAAACATAGGCTGCTGAAGTATATTTGTGCTTTCTTTATCTTTGAAGTATGATCCATTAGAATAAATGCTTTTACTTTTCTGAGTGGCTTCAACGGTTTGCTTTTCTCTTCTTTGGTCTCCAAAATCCAACCTTCAAAGAGCAACTTTCAATACATTAGGAGACGAGCAGAATCCTTCACCCCTGCACGGGCTTTTAATATGTTTATGTTTTTTACTGTTTATGATTTGCCATCCTTTCAGACGAAGAACCATTAGACATGTTCGGGATATATATTCTTCAGTCCGGATAGTGACCGTGCAGGGGCTTCAGGGCCCCCTCAGAACTGCTCTGCTGTCCTGCAAGAACTCACTTGTTCAGAAGATGCAGAGAAAGTTCCCACTCACACGACCTCTGTCAGTCCTGATGAATTAACTCCGAAGGCAGAAATATTCCCTGCAACTTCTTAACCACAAGCTGCTACTGAAGGAAATTCTATCAGTCAATTCATTTTTTCAAGTGTCACAAATTTAAGGTCTAAATTGCCATCCTTCTCTGCCTTTTTACTTAGGCTACTTCAATAGCTATAAAATATAGTTTAATTGTTAAAAAATAACCTTCATTGTAGAAATAATTTACAAATTCTGAAATAAATAGAGTATCATAGTGTCTTTCCGTGATTAGTTCATTTAAAGTCAACGCGCTTTATTCGCTTTTACGCACAGGTTTGATCACGCACGGCAGGCCAGGTATCGACTGGTGCGCGTGAACGTCATATCATGCACGTTCTCTTTGACCTGCCAGTTACCCCGTCTCTGCTGGAGGACGGAGAGCCTCGCTGCCCACGACGTGCCGCTGCCGGTCCCCGAGAGGCTCTCAGTGTTTAGGCGGAGGAAGGGCCTGTTTCCTGGATCAGGCTAAACACGGGCCTCCGGAGCGCCGCGCTCAGGCGGGACCGGCCCGCTTCTGGCCGGACGGACACCGATAATACATCACTTCGACCAACGGGTCCCCCTGGGGCCGGGCGAGCAGAACCTCACAGCTGGGAAGGCTCCGAACAAGAAGGGGGGTCAAGGGCCCCCTGCACCGCTGCTGCTCGGGAGTTTGTCATCCTTCGGGATGACAGCAGGGCGGAGGGGTGGAGGATGTTTATTGCTAGGCCTACTTCTCAGGGAAGCTTCCTGCCATTAACTTTCACTTTCACTTCAAGAGTGAAGACGCTGACAAGGTTTTAATTTCTCTCAGTATAGTCCAGTTTCATGAGCTTTTCGATGGGTTTGAGCACTGACAGAACATCGATTTCTACACTTTGCACTTGACGTTTTACTGCAACATCATTTACCAAAAGCACTTTAAAACCGTTTTTTAGGCAAATTAATCTGAATTCAAGGTTTCATGTGCTGTGAGCAAGTAACTGATGACTGATGACCATTCAGTTATTATAGATTATCAGGTGCACACTGTTTTCAGGTAACACTTATATCCTTTTTTTGGATTTTGAATCTTCATTTGTCCTCTAGATAAATTTTCTAGTGATGTTTATGAAATAAACTATGACTCACTTGGGGTAAACACCCAGGTCATTAAAAGGTTGTATGCGCCATTTCACAGATATCATGCAAATTGCTATAGCTACAGCTTACTTTATAAGATAAAGCACCACAGACACCTGTCATTCAGGTTGTATATATTTTCCAAGTTGAGCTATTCTACTGTCAAACATACTTAAATCACTTTGCTAATTTTAATGTATTGTATCGTCTACATCTTCAATGTGCAGCTTATGAACCATAGGAACAAAATAAACAAAGATATAAGATTTATCAAATTGGACTCGATGTAGGCAGGTACTCAGTATCAAGAGATCAGGAGCACGCAGAATTGTTTGTTGTTTGATTTGTTTTTTTGGTTCTGGCCTCCAAGCTCTCCTACTCCTGTTGTGCCCTTCTCCAGTTATCCGTCCATGGACTCATAAAGGTCTAAATAAAGGTCTAAATCTATATCTCAAACATAGTGGAGCCTTTAACGAAACCAGTAGAAACCAGTTCCATTGGAAACTGTTCATAGAGAGGTCTCTCTATAATCTAAAGTAACCTGATCATGTCTTGCTTCTAAAAATGGATTTAAGCTTTATCTCAAAGCCTGTTTAAATAGAACAAAAAGTATCTGCATGGCTTGATCCTAACATACAGTAGATAAGAGAGAGAATGTCTGCTGTGATTTACATCACCTAAATCACAAATGATTTTGACGGGTCAGTTCACATAAATTTCGTCAACTAACCTGTCAAAATCATTTTCTAAAACACACAAGCAGTCAGTGAATAGAGGCAGTGACTTTTGATCTGTTAGTCAAAATGGCTAAATGTGTTAAAGTTAAAAGGAACTGTGTTTTCAGTTAATTTGAAGCCATCTTTGGTGTTGACAGGAAGTGGATTCATGTGAACATTTCCACTCTGCATCACCTCTCTGTCTCTCAGTTCCTCAAGCTACAGTATTTGAGAAGTGTGTCTCTGCTTTGTGTGTGGATGTTTACCTGTATGCCATGACATGACCTTGGGCTGTGTGTGATGCGTGTATTATATGTGTACAGTACATGTGAACTAGTGTGTGTTTGTGTGTGTGTGTGTGTGTGTGTGTCAGTTGGGGTTGAGTGTCCTCTAAACTGAAATTGATGCTGTAACTCAGTCCAGTGAATCAGCTAATGAGCTTGTTGGACGTGTAATTAGCCTTAGAGACATGTAATGATGCTGGCAGTCCTCCATCTGACACTTCATTAATGTGTGTGTCTGTGCGTGTCCCTTGTGAGTGTATAATAGGAACAGCCAGGAAAGATAGTTTTCACAGTCCTGTCCATCTTGTATTTTGTTTCTTTCCCAAATGTTCTGAAGTTAATGCAGTTAAAGCTAAATCCTCAGCTCCCACATTTCCTCTTAAAATGTAATTTATGTGAAGAATAGGAAGCAACTCACAGCTTCTTAGTTCCTCTGTGAAATCAACATAAAGAACATTAGAAGCTCTTAAAGTAAAAATAAATAGAAATACAGTCATTACAGATTATCAGGTGCACACTGTTTTCAGGTAACACTTATATCCGCAGCTGTCAACAAAAGTTTGCTAAGGTGTCGTGTGACAAACAGTAGAAAACAGGAGTGCACTCATGTTATCCATGATATTCAAGTAAATTTTGTCCATAACCTATATATTATGTTGACTTCTTTAATAGTAATGTTTATTAAACTGCAAAATTTAGGCCAAATTTGAGTGGGAAAAATGTGAAATGTCCAAAAACAATATCTGCCTCTATGTGAGTTTATCACATGTAAGATCAAAAGATAATTCGCATATATGTATTACATGTGAAATCCTGTTAGTGACGTCTTTGAATTCACATATATGTAATATTTGAAAATCCCATCACTCATGTAAAATGATAGCATGAGAAATTAGGCTATTATGCTAAATTATGTTCTGCATGTGACAAGTATGTGTTTTACATGTACAAATTGTGCTTTTTTTGTAAGGGAAGGAATGTATGTTGGTCAGGCTCTAGCATATGTTGTGTGTATCGTGTGACCTCGCTGACCTGCGCTGGATTAAGCAGCTAATATATCTGTGGAATGATTCTGCAGGTCTAATCATAGCAGAGGTAAGGTGTCTGCTACTACACACACACACACACACACACATTTAAACAAGTTGTGTAGTTTGAAGCCTTGACAGAAGCCAGTAGCCGTGCAGTGCTGATGGTTTGATTGACATGTTTGCCATTGTGCAGTGGGCGGGGCCTAATGCACACAAGCACACACATTCTGCACTCTGAGATCTTTGTCCACACCCTGAAATAGTCCTTGGTCTAACAGAGAAAGAATGACACACACACACCTCAGCAATGCAGTAGTGCTCACGTCATGTACAGGCCTGTCCTCGCTGCTCTGTGTGCGCCTGTGTGTGTGTTTGTGTGTGTGTGATTTGGCCAACAGATCAGAGAGCTGGAAACATAACAACGTTCGCTCTCGGTGCATCTGAGCAGCAACAGGAATGTCAGGAAGTGCTGGCCATGTTCTGACGCTCTGATGTGACGGTATGTAACGCCCGGAGTCACATTTTGTTTTGTCACTCTGCCATTTAAAGCTGCAGAGCTGCTGTGATAGTTTGCCAGTCATCCATCTGCAGGATAAAGACGGCCATAAATCTAAAATGCTGATGTTTCATTTCCTGCACAGTACATGAGATTGATGAGGACGCCTGCCCCTCAGAGTTGATGAAACCCTAAACCACATTGTTAAACTTAAAACAATTTGGGGAAAATTTAGAATAAACAATATTATATAAAACTTACAAGTTATCTGAGGATCCTGAGCAACTACAGTTGAAGGGGCTTTATTTCCCAGATTGCTAAAATGACCACCTGTGAGGTCAGAGGTGAAGGGATCGAAGATGCAACATGAGACAAACTGTGTGTACTGAAGACTCTTTGAATATGGATCCTCCTTAAGGATACCCTTTATGCATTATTTCAGATTCCAAGCTTTGTTTGTTGGTCAAAACAGCCCCCACTGTCAGTCCAAACTCTTCCAACAACAGTCCCAGACAGAGCTAAAAACGACAAGAAGCAGTGAAAAGTGCTGATAGATCTTAGGATAGGATGAAGATTATTCCAATCACATGGTGCTTTATATTGAAATTTCTTGGTACAATAAAAATGGATGTTGCATCTGTCTGAGTGGATATGGAACTCCACAAGGAACTAAAACGTGTTTCAAGCAGATTATTCTGTAATGTAACATATTTCCAGAGTTGTAAAATCCTGTTTCATAGGATTGTAAACCGTTGTGCAGTGTTTTAGTGTCAAGTGTTCAGAGTCACGAATCTGTTACTCAAACTGGGCTTCTTGGATTATACTTCCTGTCTCACCTGTACATGAAGCAACACTCCCTCCGCATTGTTTTAATGAAAATATGTGAAGTGTTGAGTGCCGTGCATCTTGTTGTGTCTAGCTACAACGTGGTGGAAAGTGATAGCTGAAGTTCAGTTAAAGAAACCACCAGAATGTCTTGTTAAAATAGCTGCTTTGTTTCTCGGTAATCAATTAGGTTTGGAGTTTTTTTTTATGTCCCGGTTTCCCTGAAACACTATCTGCAGCAGTTTGAAGAGGGAGATTGTCCGGCAGCTGCTTGATACATCATGCATCCATCCTGCTGAGGTGTCCTTGAGCAAGACACTGAACTCATTCCTGCGCAAAGTTGGTTGTTCTGCAAGTGACCTCTGACCTGTAGGAAACTCTCCTCATTGGGAATCAATAAAATCTGAAAACTTCAATAAATCTAAACTCACCTCCCCCATCAGAGAATTCCACAGCAAAATCAAAAATCACTCCTTCCTCAGTCAGTCTCTCTCTCTCAGCTCGTCCTTCTGATTAACGGATCACTTCCCTCTCGACTCTCTGCTGGGGGAGAACAATGTCACGACAGTTCCTGCTCTCCTGGACCGAACTTAAGCACCTGGGAACTCAGCTGTCGCAGGATGTGGGAAACCACAGGACTCCCTCAGGACCTAGCAGACACACACATCCAGCAGGTGTGTAGCAGTCTGAGGGCTGTAGTGTTGATAGCAGTCAGGGTGTTTGTGCTGCTGCTCTTGAGATCAAGTAGGGAATTTCATGACTTCCCCACATGAAGTCTTACATGCTGCATTTTGTGCGTTGAACTGAATTTTATGTTAAGAAATGTTTTGGTACAGAATGCATTATGTACATAAAACACAAATTACACATTTTCGTCCACTCATCTTCATATTTTCACTTTTTCAGTCTTTTTTTTCTCAGATAAATCAAAGAATCGTTTTAGGCTATCAAATACGCTAAAAAATTATAAGATATTCTCATCAGAAAAGCAGCAAATCCTCACACATGAGAAACGTGCAGATGTTTGATGAAATGATTAATCATGGACTAATTGTTTCAGTCAACCCAAGTGTCACTTTACTCTGAATGAATTCTGTCATGCCGAATAAAGAAATTAACTCAGAAAACATATAATGTGGCAACATTTTATTACATTTGGGAAGAAATAAAATTTTCATGGCATATGATAGGGGCATCAGTGATTTAAAAGGCCTGACCTAGACCTAACCTAACTGGTAAAAATTACAACATATATAAACAGTTAAACAAAAACTATTTAATATCATACAAAGGCACTGCGGTAAGGGATGAAGAAACAGAAACCTTTAGGGGGAAAGAGAGTGTAAAGATTTACGGCATATTGGAAAAAGTGAAGCTCAGTCATTGTGATTTCACCTTGCGGTTTCAGTTCACGCTAATAGAGGGCAAAATAGTGTTTGTGTGAATCCACCTTCTTTACAGGGGATGAGTTAAGTTTCCAGTTTGTCACCTATTATTCCACAAAGAAAGAAACTTAATCCCCGATTCACCGTTTCTGTCATTGGGGATTTTAATGGAGAATCCAAATTGGACTGAGCATAAAGGAAAGAAGTAAGCTGCAAACTTTATTTGTTCACTTATAATTGTGTGGTAAGCAGGGAAGCAGCTAGAAAATCTGGGCATTCTGAGGATTGTTTTGGGACATGAAAGAATAAATACCAGTGATGTGGCGTGCTCCAGGGCTGCTTATTTTGCGAAACCATTTGATTTGTTTGTTTATGTAGCAACGGCATGTTTAGCTAGACACTCGTGTATTATTTGGTACTTATGATGAAATATTAGGGTTGATTATAAATATTATCATTTTTTCAACATGATAAATTATAATCATTGGCCATCAAACCTTTAGCCTACTGTTCACTGGCACTGTTTGAGAAGGTTCTGATACATCTAATAACTAATATTTGTGGTTGACTCTGGTACAACCCATCAAATGGTGGCATTTATGTTTATTAATATTAATATTGTATATGGTCTCTTGCAAAATAAATTAAATAAAATGATGCAGACATGCCTGTGGCAGTCAGTAAACAGGAGTTTGACTCAAATCTGTTATGAGAAATCAGCAGTTAAGGCTTTTCAAGTTTAAAGGTGCACTAATCATATTTGAAATATCAACAATTGATCAAAAGACTGTATGTAATGTGAAAGGGAATATTTGTCGTGATGAATACCGCTAATTATCACCAATCCTGCAGTTCCTCTCAGCTCCACGTAGGATTTTAGCATCTTTCAGCTCATCGTTTTGGTTTTAGATCCAGTGACTGTGCTGTTTTGGTCTCATCACTGTCATCAGTGTTATTTCCAGGAGCAGCATCTGTTCAGCAAAAAAAGCTCTAAAAACTACCTGCCTATCACCAAACAGCAGATAAGTTAGCATCTAGCCGTGGGAGCTGAAGACTACAAGTTTAAAAATAACAAAAAGCTGGAGGGGTGGAGTTGGAAAGAAGTGAGCCTACAAGACCAGTGAGATTAGCAGCTTCATGGCTACATTAGCTAGCATAAAATATCTGAATCTCCAACCAAACTGCCAGTGGGTAATGTAGGTGCCAGGTTTTGACAAGGAAGAACAATGCATAGAATAAAAAAGACAATATCTCTAGCTTACCCCCGCCCCCCCCACCAAGAGTCTGACGATATCAGATAAATGCAATCTACATTGGTGGAGAACTAAAAATTTGTACCTATAATCTAATGTTGGCGATGGTTATTTAAACAGAGTTTTGTTGTGGCTGCAGTTCATTGCACCAACATCTTTCTCAACTTTCCACAGCCAAAATGTGTTTCTGGGGTATTTATCTCTCTCTCTCTTCTTTACTTGTCCAAACAGGTGGCGTCCTGCAGCGTCTCTGCAGGCCAAATACTGTCCTGTCCAGTTTTAAATGATCCGTCTGTTTGCTGCCTTGTTGGTATGAATGAAACCAGAAGTGATTTCGAGCGCCCCTGTGACCAGATCCGAGAGGTCAGGCAGGGGTCGCCGCTGTCATCAGCACAGAGATGGGAAACTATTATTGGAGCTATTGTGGAGTGGCTGTAACTCATGTGAAAGGAAGTTGTCTTGTTGTGTATGTGTGTGTGTGTATCTGCATGCTGACTGTACGTTTACACAAATCTATCTATAGACTACATGTTGTTTCTGATTGATTGTGCTGCAGTGGCACTTTAAAACTCCCATGTATCCTCCCTGATGCAGACTGAAATACACAGAATAAAGAGCTGAGACAACAAATGATGATTGATCATTTACAGTTCCTTTCTTTAGGCTAGTTAATTTGAGGGTAAAGCTCTAAATATTTATTATTTAATGAGAAAGATAAGCATTCAGCACAAAACAGGGAAAATTAAACTGCATATAGAAAATATAAAGTTTTAATGTGAGTGTGTGTAAGTACATGTGTGCATGGAAGTGCGTGTCCCTGTGCTCTAATGCGGCCTTGTGACCTTCCAGGGAGTAAACAGTGTTTCAGAGGGATGGACTGAGGCTGTTGCTCTCTCCCCCTGTGGCGTCGCCATCAAAATGACAATCTGTTATTGGGAAAGACTGCTTGCTCCTCCATCACACGCCAACGATGTAAATAAAGAGCTGCATAGCAGAGCTTTAGGCCTGGACGCTGCGGTTTTTGAACAAGAAATGCTTTCCCCCCAAAATGTTTGGGGGCAGTAAACTACACATAAAAATACATGGGCCAAACTGTCTCTCATAAACACACACATACAGATGATGGCACACACACACACACGCACACACACGCACTTGCAGCTGCAGCCCAGTCTCAGCGGACACAGCACAGCAGGCTCCAAGGTCTCTGAGGCAAAACACAACGCTCACCTCCAACTCCTGCGGTAAAAACTGACACCAGCAGGACACGATCACTCTCCACACCCTGCTGCTGGTCCCAGCCTGTGGTTCCCATTTATAGTTCACCATTTTCATGTGGTCTCACACAGAGAAGATTCGGACAGATAAAGCTTTCCCTTTACAGGTAGGTTGAAAGATAATCTTATTTCACACAATGACAGTGTGATGTGTATCAGCTTGCTCCAGCTCTTCACACTGAAATATTCAACCCAAGACTCCATGTTTATTTTTAGCTCCACCATTTACATCTATTGTAAATATTCTACATTCAGATTTTTATATGCCCCCATAATGTAGCCTGACGTATTTGGTTTGTTTGCAAACTTGGGATCTCCACTAGAATTTAAAATAAAATAGCTTACACATTTCATATCACTTTTATCTTAATTAGTTAATAAGTTTTGGACAGGCTTGTAGGAGAGTTTTTTTTATTTAATTGTTTCTTATTATTTGTTTCCTTGTTGTTTTGCTTTCATAGTTTGTTTAATGCATGTTTCTTTCTCTATTTTTTAAAGACATTTTTTATTTGACATTTTTATTAGGTACTTAATAGTTTCTTGTCAGTTAGCGTCACATTAGTCTTTTTATGGATTTATGTGAAATGATGCAATTCTTGTAACCCATGTATGTTTTTCCATATTTTTCTATGTTTTTTTAAATATTTATCATGTTTATGTATTTTGTAGTATAGAATTGGGTGTAGTACGTTTTTATCTTTATAATATGTTCAACTGTGAAAAAAAAACAATAGAAAAAATGGAAACTGGGATTACGGGTCATGTGACTGTTATTTCACACACCTGTAAGTGGTCTTGCAATTTCACTGTGAGTGAATCTGGAGAAGCCATGGGCGAAATAATTCACAGTAAAGTCATCTTAGTGTGCAGTGGCTTGTTTTTGATTTCACATTTATTTTTTCAATGTGCTACTTGTGTCATATCATGTACATTTTACATTGATCTTATATATCTTATCTAGATCTTAACAGTGCATGAAACAAACACACTAAAATTTAGTATTATATTGATGATATATGGTGCTCATGGTTTGTCCTCCTCCTGCATTGATTCAGTCTTCACCTGCTGCAGGATTTTATCAGCATCTTTTACATCAACTGTGGAGGAATCCTCTGTTTAACCTCTTTTTCTTCACAGTCTTCATATTCTATTTTTATAAATCTCTTGCTGTTCTGCCAATGTGTTTTAAAGAGATATTCCCTCTGGTGGAGAGAATCTGCAGGATCCTGCTGACACTGAAAACGACTGAGATGTTTGGTGCTTTTGCTGTGTGTCTCAGTGTTGCATGCTGAGTTTCGGATATACACACTTGATCCAGTTCCCATCAGCTGCTGGCGAGGCCTTGTCAGTCCCCCTAAGAAAGTGGCCCTGAAGACCCAAAAATAGGAGCTGACTGTTCCCTGAGTTGTAGCTCAGTAACCTTGACTGCAACTAGCCAGCATGGCAACAATAAAGCCATCAGTCAGCGGAGGGCGGACACTGCCCATTGCACAGTTCAGGGGTACCATTCTGCATGGACGAGGTATGTTCAGTGAATAAAAGACTGGCATGTGGTCTGGTGTCACTGCGGACATAATGTGATTTAACAGTGATTTTTTTACTATTAGCAAAACATATTACAT
Source organism: Micropterus dolomieu (assembly GCF_021292245.1). Taxonomy (NCBI): domain Eukaryota; kingdom Metazoa; phylum Chordata; class Actinopteri; order Centrarchiformes; family Centrarchidae; genus Micropterus; species Micropterus dolomieu. The sequence goes on along the minus strand of NC_060150.1, from coordinate 54,614,219 downwards.
GATAAATGTGATTCTTGTTTTAAAAATACTAAGAATCTTTCATATTTAAGGTCAAAATATTTTGAAGTTATGCTGTTGATGTGATGTTTAATGTCTATTGATGTCCAGTGGGGGAAGAAGCGTTCAGATATTTTTATTAAGTAAAAGTAAAATCCCACAGTGTGGAAAGACGTACAAGTAAAAGTCCTGCATTCAGAAGTTTACTTAAGGAAAAGTACAAAAGCTCTATTTCAGAATAATGTTTATTATATTATTCGACTATAATTATTGATGTGATGAACACACATCTCTAATGTTGCAGCTGTTAAAGGCAGTGCTAGTGATAAGTGCTATAATAACTTTATATACTGCTGGGTAGCTTTTGAATGTACCCCAGTACAATCAATAAAATCTTATCATCAGTACGACTAATTATGTGAATAGAGAGTGCAAAGACTAAGATGTGCTTCCATGGACAAACCTTGAAAGGGCTTCATTTCTATAAAGTGTGCTGTCAGGAGATTCAAAGTGGCAATCTTTAATTAACCACTTCTTTTACCTCATCCCCCACCACCCCTCATCCACCCAGTAACCCATCTCTGCGTTGTCTTCAAGCGCTCCCCTTCCCGTCTTGTCTCCTCTCCACTGTCGGGGTGAGGCCTGATGACAGGACAAGCCTCTGGTCAAACAAACAGCAGACACGCTGCTGCTTAAAGGCAGTCAGTCAACAGTCTCCTCCCTCTTTGACCTCTGACCCTCTCCGTCACCTCCACCACCTTCCTCCTCCAACTCCCCCTCACAGAACCAGGTCCTGTTTGTTGATGTGTACGCAGCAACACGGGTCACTTCCTGTCAGAGATCGCCCAGACTCAACACAGACAAGAAGGCAGAGAGGGAGTGCTGGGTGTGCACGTACTGAAACATACAGCACACACACACACACACACAACCTAGACTTTCTGTAAGGTCTTGATCTTGGATTAGCAGTGTAAATTACTGTGTTGACAAGTTGTTGTGCGCACACGTTTGACAGAGGAGGAAATGAGACCTATAGCTCACTGACACACCACACCCCATTAACTGTCAATGGCAAACCACATCCACAGAATCACAGAGACTGTCCAGGGAGGTGATGACCAAAGAGGCTTCCAGGGACTCTCAGAGGCCCTGTGGAGGCTGAGAAGCGTGTTGCAGACAGCTTTTTCTTTTGTACTGATGTGCCAATTAGTATAATTAGTGGTTTACCTTCAACAGAAGCTGTTAAGCTATGTAGTTTTAAAAAATATATTTTGGTGAGTATATTATGCTTTCATTGGAGAGAAGACCGTAGAGAGCTGTCAGGAAATAAAGGGGAGGAAGAGAAATGCAATATAGACCTGAACCAGGAACACCCCAAAGCCACCAGAGCTACCCAGCTTGTATTCACCTCTAACCCCTTACATCCGTCTTGGCAAAAGACTTGGCAAAAATGTCAACATTTATGTTAACTTGTGTCTTTTAGCTCTATTTAAACTTAACTTTAAGCTAAATCTCATACAATGCATCTCTTTACTCTGCCTTTCCTTGACACATAAATGTGATAAACTATAACTTAACTAGTTCCTGAATAGGTTTTCCAGCACTGGGAGCAACGTTTATTGAAATAAATTGGGTGTCATCTTAATACACATAAGCAGGTTTTCATAATAGTAGAATTAGCAGTGAAATAGTACGTAGTAAGTAGTAGAATCAGACTGTCTGACTGGTGATTCATTTCGTCTCCACGCTGATATGTCTCCCCTTAGTTTTCTCCTTTCCTTGTGTAGACTGTGAAGAATAATTTCTATCTAGATGTGAATGCATCATTGTCTGTTTCTTCGTGTGTTTATGTGTGTCAGAGCCTGTAAGTGTACGTTTGTATCTGTGTTTCTGAGCATGAGCAGGCAGAATCTCCCACTAAGCAGCTGTCAGAGCAACGCTGGCTATCGTCTCCCCCTGGGGGTCGGCCTGTCAACTCATCCCACTGACAGCTCTTCTCTCTCAGCCTTGCCTTGGCTAGCCCGGGGCTGGCTAAGGTGTGTGTGTATGTGTGTGTCCTGCTCCTGCTGGGGCCTCGGCAAATCTGATAATTACTGACCTGACAATGAATCCCTCTGCCCCCCCCCCG